>NC_086359.1:424309-594309 GCF_036324505.1 Eleginops maclovinus
TCAAAGAGACTTAAAGAGACTTCAGAGAGACTTCAGAGAGACTTCAAAGAGACTCAAAGAGACTTAAAGAGACTTCAGAGAGACTTCAGAGAGACTTCAAAGAGATTTAAAGAGACCTCAAAGAGACTTCAGAGAGACTTAAAGAGACTTCTAAGAGACTTAAAGAGACTTCAAAGAGACTTAAAGAGACTTCAAAGAGACTCAAAGAGACTTCAAAGAGACTTAAAGAGACTCAAAAAGACTTAAAGAGACTTCAGAGAGACTTAAAGAGACTTCAAAGAGACTTAAAGAGACTTCAAAGAGACTTCAAAGAGACTCAAAAAGACTTAAAGAGACTTTAAGAGACTTCAGAGAGACTTCAAAGAGACTCAAAGAGACTTAAAGAGACTTCAGAGAGACTTCAGAGAGACTTCAAAGAGACTTAAAGAGACTTCAAAGAGACTCAAAGAGATTTAAAGAGACCTCAAAGAGACTTCAGAGAGACTTAAAGAGACTTCTAAGAGACTTAAAGAGACTTCAAAGAGACTTAAAGAGACTTCAAAGAGACTCAAAGAGACTTCAAAGAGACTTAAAGAGACTCAAAAAGACTTAAAGAGACTTCAGAGAGACTTAAAGAGACTTCAAAGAGACTTAAAGAGACTTCAAAGAGACTTCAAAGAGACTCAAAAAGACTTAAAGAGACTTAAAGAGACTTCACAGAGACTTCAAAGAGACTCAAAGAGACTTAAAGAGACTCAAAGAGACTTAAAGAGACTTCAAAGAGACTTAAAGAGACTTAAAGAGACTTAAAGAGACTTAAAGAGACTTCAAAGAGACTTAAAGAGACTTAAAGAGACTTCAAAGAGACTTAAAGAGACTTAAAGAGACTTCAAGGAGACTTCAGAGAGACTTCAATGAGACTCAAAGAGACATCAAAGAGACTCATAGACTGCAAAGTGACTTCAAAGAGACCCAAATGACTTCAAAGAGACTTAAAGAGACTTCAAAGAGACGTCAAAGAGACTTCAAAGAGACTCAAAGAGACTTAAAGAGACTTAAAGAGACTTAAAAAGACTTCAGAGAGACTTAAAGAGACTTAAAGAGACGTCAAAGAGACTTCAGAGAGACTTAAAGAGACTTCAGAGAGACTTAAAGAGACTTAAAGAGACTTCAAAGAGACTTCAAAGACACTTAAAGAGACTTCAAAGAGACTTCAGAGAGACTTAAAGAGACTTAAAGAGACTTCAATGAGACTCAAAGAGACATCAAAGAGACTTCAAAGAGACTTAAAGAGACTTCAATGAGACTCAAAGAGACATCAAAGAGACTTCAAAGAGACTTAAAGAGACTTAAAGAGACTTAAAGAGACTTCAAAGAGACTCAAAGAGACATCAAAGAGACTTCAAAGAGACGTCAAAGAGACTTCAAAGAGACTCAAAGAGACTTAAAGAGACTTAAAGAGACTTAAAGAGACTTCAAAGAGACTCAAAGAGACATCAAAGAGACTTCAATGAGACTCAAAGAGACATCAAAGAGACTTCAAAGAGACGTCAAAGAGACTTCAAAGAGACTCAAAGAGACTTAAAGAGACTTAAAGAGGCTTAAAGAGACTTCAAAGAGACTCAAAGAGACTCAAAGAGAATTCAGAGAGACTTCAAAGAGACTTCAAAGAGACTTCAAAGAGACTCAAAGAGACTTAAAGAGACTTCAAAGAGACTCAAAGAGACTTAAAGAGACTTCAGAGAGACTTCAGAGAGACTTCAATGAGACTCAAAGAGACTTCAAAGAGACTCATAGACTGCAAAGTACTTCAAAGAGACTTAAAGAGACTCAAAGAGACATCAAAGAGACTTCAAAGAGACTTAAAGAGACTTCAAAGAGACTTAAAGAGACTTCAATGAGACTCAAAGAGACATCAAAGAGACTTCAAAGAGACTTAAAGAGACTTCAATGAGACTCAAAGAGACATCAAAGAGACTTCAAAGAGACTTAAAGAGACTTCAAAGAGACTTAAAGAGACTTCAATGAGACTCAAAGACACATCAAAGAGACTTAAAGAGACTTAAAGAGACTTCAAAGAGACTTAAAGAGACTTCAAAGAGACTCAAAGAGACTTCAAAGAGACTCAAAGAGACTTAAAGAGACTTAAAGAGACTTCAATGAGACTCAAAGAGACATCAAAGAGACTTCAAAGAGACTTAAAGAGACTTAAATAGACTTAAAGAGACTTCAATGAGACTTCAAAGAGACTTCAAAGAGACTCAAAGAGACTTAAAGAGACTTCAGAGAGACTTCAAAGAGACTTCAAAGAGACTTCAAAGAGACTCAAAGAGACTTAAAGAGACTTCAGAGAGACTTCAGAGAGACTTCAATGAGACTCAAAGAGACTTCAAAGAGACTCATAGACTGCAAAGTACTTCAAAGAGACTTAAAGAGACTTCAATGAGACATCAAAGAGACTTCAAAGAGACTTAAAGAGACTTCAAAGAGACTTTAAGAGACTCATAGACTGCAAAGTACTTCAAAGAGACTTAAAGAGACTTCAAAGAGACATCAAAGAGACTTCAAAGAGACTTAAAGAGACTTCAAAGAGACTTTAAGAGACTTAAAGAGACTTAAAGAGACATCAAAGAGACTTCAAAGAGACTTAAAGAGACCTCAAAGAGACTTAAAGAGACTTCAATGGGACTCAAAGAGACATCAAAGAGACATCAAAGAGACTTAAAGAGACTTAAAGAGACTCAAAGAGACATCAAAGAGACTTCAATGAGACTCAAAGAGACTTCAAAGAGACTTAAAGAGACTTCAATGAGACTCAAAGAGACATCAAAGAGACTTCAATGAGACTCAAAGAGACTTCAAAGAGACTTAAAGAGACTTCAATGAGACTCAAAGAGACATCAAAGAGACTTCAAAGAGACTTAAAGAGACTTCAAAGAGACTTAAAGAGACTTCAATGAGACTCAAAGAGACATCAAAGAGACATCAAAGAGACTTAAAGAGACTTAAAGAGACTCAAAGAGACTTCAAAGAGACTCAAAGAGACTTCAGAGAGACTTCAGAGAGACTTCAGAGAGACTTCAAAGAGACTTCAAAGAGACTCATAGACTGCAAAGTGACTTCAAAGAGACTTAAAGAGACTTCAAAGAGACTCAAAGAGACTTAAAGAGACTTCAGAGAGACTTCAGAGAGACTTCAATGAGACTCAAAGAGACATCAAAGAGACTCATAGACTGCAAAGTGACTTCAATCAGACCCAAATGACTTCAAAGAGACTTAAAGAGACTTCAAAGAGACTTCAAAGAGACTTCAGAGAGACTTCAAAGAGACTTCAAAGAGACATCAAAGAGACATCAAAGAGACTTCAAAGAGACTTAAAGAGACTTAAAGAGACTTCAAAGAGACTTCAAAGAGACTCAAAGAGACTTAAAGAGACTTCAGAGAGACTTCAGAGAGACTTCAGAGAGACTTCAAAGAGACTTCAAAGAGACTTCAAAGAGACTCAGAATGACTTCAAAGAGACTCAGAATGACTCTTGAAGTGTTCCCAGAGTTTGTGGACGGATCAGAGGGAACTGGATGAAGGGGATGGACGTGTTTTCCATCAGGAATTCTCTCTGAGTAAACTCTGACTCCGTTTGTGATTTGAGTCAACAGGAGGATCACCGGCTGATATTAAAACCGAGGCCTTCTGGGAGTCGGAGTCTTACTGCGGGTCAGTCAGAAACACCAACAGCAGCGTTTTTAGGAAGCAGCATATTGTTGTTGTTATTATTGTTGTTATTATTGTTGTTGTTATTATTGTTGTTGTTATTATTGTTGTTGTTATTATTGTTGTTGTTATTATTGTTGTTGTTGTTATTATTGTTGTTGTTATTATTGTTGTTGTCATTGTTGTTATTATTATTGTTGTTGTTATTGTTGTTGTTATTATTGTTGTTGTTATTGTTATTATTCGATGTTATTATTGTTGTTCATATGATAGTTTCTGGACGTACCGATGGGCAGGGCGAGGAAGAAGGGCAGCCAGCAGAGGATGAACATCCCGACTACGACGCCCAGCGTCTTCGCCGCCTTCTTCTCTCGGGAGAACTTCATCAGTTTGAGGCTTAGAGCGCTGCGACCCGGGTCCTGGTTCTGGTTCTGGTTCCTGCAGTGGATCCTCAGCGTGAGCTCCTGGGAACCCGCCTGCCACTCCCTCATCATGCCGGCCTCCAGGTTCCTGGTGGTGCGTTTGGCCACAACGTAGACCCGGAAGTACATGAAGAGGATGACGAAGAGCGGGAAGTAGAAGGATCCGAGCGAGGAGAACAGAGCGTAGAACGGTTCCTCCGTGATTCGGCACACCGAGTCGTCCTGTGGGTTGACAAAAACTAGTTTCAGGGATCAGAAGTTTCACTGCTGCATGATGGGTAATCTGCGTACCTGTGACGGCGGCTGCTTCCAGCCGAACAGCGGCCCGATGGAGATGATGATGGCGAGGATCCAGACGGCCAGCATGGCGAGCAGCGCCCGCTTTTCCGTCACAATGCTGGGGTACTGCAGCGGGCGCCGGACCCCGATGTACCGGTCGATGGAGATGACGCACAGAGACATGATGGACGCCGTGCAGCAGAGGACGTCCAGCGCCGCCCAGACATCGCAGAACACACGGCCAAACACCCAGTGATCCAGGACCTGCAGGGACAGGAGGAACCTGAAACACCCAGTGATCCAGGACCTGCAGGGACAGGAGGAACCTGAAACACCCAGTGATCCAGGACCTGTAGGGACAGGGGGAACCTGAAACACCCAGTGATCCAGGACCTGTAGGGACAGGGGGAACCTGAAACACCCAGTGATCCAGGACCTGTAGGGACAGGGGGAACCTGAAACACCCAGTGATCCAGGACCTGTAGGGACAGGGGGAACCTGAAACACCCAGTGATCCAGGACCTGCAGGGACATGAGGAACCTGAAACACCCAGTGATCCAGGACCTGTAGGGACAGGGGGAACCTGAAACACCCAGTGATCCAGGACCTGCAGGGACAGGAGGAACCTGAAACACCCAGTGATCCAGGACCTGCAGGGACAGGGGGAACCTGAAACACCCAGTGATCCAGGACCTGCAGACAGGAGGAACCTGAAACATCCAGTGATCCAGGACCTGCAGGGACAGGAGGAACCTGAAACACCCAGTGATCCAGGACCTGCAGACAGGAGGAACCTGAAACATCCAGTGATCCAGGACCTGCAGGGACAGGGGGAACCTGAAACACCCAGTGATCCAGGACCTGCAAACAGGAGGAACCTGAAACATCCAGTGATCCAGGACCTGCAGGGACAGGAGGAACCTGAAACACCCAGTGATCCAGGACCTGCAGACAGGAGGAACCTGAAACACCCAGTGATCCAGGACCTGCAGGGACAGGGGGAACCTGAAACACCCAGTGATCCAGGACCTGCAAACAGGAGGAACCTGAAACATCCAGTGATCCAGGACCTGCAGGGACAGGAGGAACCTGAAACACCCAGTGATCCAGGACCTGCAGACAGGAGGAACCTGAAACACCCAGTGATCCAGGACCTGCAGGGACAGGGGGAACCTGAAACACCCAGTGATCCAGGACCTGCAGACAGGAGGAACCTGAAACACCCAGTGATCCAGGACCTGCAGGGACAGGAGGAACCTGAAACACCCAGTGATCCAGGACCTGCAGACAGGAGGAACCTGAAACACCCAGTGATCCAGGACCTGCAGGGACAGGGGGAACCTGAAACACCCAGTGATCCAGGACTGCCGGGACAGGGGGAACCTGAAACACCCAGTGATCCAGGACTGCCGGGACAGGGGGAACCTGAAACACCCAGTGATCCAGGACCTGTAGGGACAGGGGGAACCTGAAACACCCAGTGATCCAGGACTGCCGGGACAGGGGGAACCTGAAACACCCAGTGATCCAGGACCTGCAGACAGGAGGAACCTGAAACACCCAGTGATCCAGGACCTGCAGGGACAGGAGGAACCTGAAACACCCAGTGATTCAGGACCTGTAGGGACAGGGGGAACCTGAAACACCCAGTGATCCAGGACCTGCAGGGACAGGGGGAACCTGAAACACCCAGTGATCCAGGACCTGCAGACAGGAGGAACCTGAAACACCCAGTGATCCAGGACCTGCAGGGACAGGAGGAACCTGAAACACCCAGTGATCCAGGACCTGCAGACAGGAGGAACCTGAAACATCCAGTGATCCAGGACCTGCAGGGACAGTGGGAACCTGAAACACCCAGTGATCCAGGACCTGCAGACAGGAGGAACCTGAAACACCCAGTGATCCAGGACCTGCAGGGACAGGAAGAACCTGAAAC
The DNA here is from genome assembly GCF_036324505.1 of Eleginops maclovinus. Taxonomy (NCBI): domain Eukaryota; kingdom Metazoa; phylum Chordata; class Actinopteri; order Perciformes; family Eleginopidae; genus Eleginops; species Eleginops maclovinus. The sequence continues at coordinate 430,641 of NC_086359.1, forward strand.
ACCCAGTGATCCAGGACCTGCAGACAGGAGGAACCTGAAACATCCAGTGATCCAGGACCTGCAGGGACAGGAAGAACCTGAAACACCCAGTGATCCAGGACCTGCAGACAGGAGGAACCTGAAACACCCAGTGATCCAGGACCTGCAGGGACAGGAAGAACCTGAAACACCCAGTGATCCAGGACCTGCAGACAGGGGGAACCTGAAACACCCAGTGATCCAGGACCTGCAGACAGGAGGAACCTGAAACACCCAGTGATCCAGGACCTGTAGGGACAGTGGGAACCTGAAACACCCAGTGATCCAGGACCTGCAGACAGGAGGAACCTGAAACACCCAGTGATCCAGGACCTGCAGGGACAGGAAGAACCTGAAACACCCAGTGATCCAGGACCTGCAGGGACAGGAGGAACCTGAAACACCCAGTGATCCAGGACCTGCAGGGACAGGAAGAACCTGAAACACCCAGTGATCCAGGACCTGCAGGGACAGGGGGAACCTGAAACACCCAGTGATCCAGGACCTGCAGGGACAGGGGGAACCTGAAACACCCAGTGATCCAGGACCTGCAGGGACAGGGGGAACCTGAAACACCCAGTGATCCAGGACCTGCAGGGACAGGGGGAACCTGAAACACCCAGTGATCCAGGACCTGCAGACAGGAGGAACCTGAAACACCCAGTGATCCAGGACCTGCAGGGACAGGAGGAACCTGAAACACCCAGTGATCCAGGACCTGCAGACAGGAGGAACCTGAAACACCCAGTGATCCAGGACCTGCAGGGACAGGGGGAACCTGAAACACCCAGTGATCCAGGACCTGTAGGGACAGGGGGAAACACCCAGTGATCCAGGACCTGCAGACAGGAGGAACCTGAAACACCCAGTGATCCAGGACCTGCAGGGACAGGGGGAACCTGAAACACCCAGTGATCCAGGACCTGCAGGGACAGGAGGAACCTGAAACACCCAGTGATCCAGGACCTGCAGGGACAGGGGGAAACACCCAGTGATCCAGGACCTGCAGGGACAGGGGGAACCTGAAACACCCAGTGATCCAGCGCGTTCTCTAGACGCTCTACCGGTCTGTGGGGGCCAGTGTGCTGTTCTTTGTGCTGGGGGGGGAACACCAACCAAAGGGACGCTGACAGGCTGAACAAGCTGGTGAGGAAGGCTAGCTCTGTAGTTGGAGTTAAACTGGACAATCTGGAGGAGGTGGCTGAGGGGAGGACGAGGAGGAACCTGCACAGTATTCTGGATAACCCCCCCCCTCCCCCCGTCCATGCAGAGCTAGTGAAGATGAGGAGTACGTTCAGCCACAGACTCCTCCCACCTCGGCACAGCACTAACAGCTGGGGAACTCCTTTGAGCCTGTAGCCCTCAGACTGCACTCCAAGGGGTTCACCATGAGACCCCCTGACAGTAACCGGGCTGCACACCAAGGGGTTCACCATGAGACCCCCTGACAGTAACTGGGCTGCACACCAAGGGGTTCACCATGAGACCCCCTGACAGTAACTGGGCTGCACACCAAGGGGTTCACCATGAGACCCCCTGACAGTAACCGGGCTGCACACCAAGGGGTTCACCATGAGACCCCCTGACAGTAACCGGGCTGCACACCAAGGGGTTCACCATGAGACCCCCTGACAGTAACTGGGCTGCACAGCAAGGGGTTCACCATGAGACCCCCTGACATTAACCGGGCTGCACAGCAAGGGGTTCACCATGAGACCCCCTGACAGTAACCGGGCTCCACAGCAAGGGGTTCACCATGAGACCCCCTGACAGTAACCGGGCTGCACACCAAGGGGTTCACCATGAGACCCCCTGACAGTAACCGGACTGCACAGCAAGGGGTTCACCATGAGACCCCCTGACAGTAACCGGGCTGCACAGCAAGGGGTTCACCATGAGACCCCCTGACAGTAACCGGACTGCACAGCAAGGGGTTCACCATGAGACCCCCTGACAGTAACCGGGCTGCACAGCAAGGGGTTCACCATGAGACCCCCTGACAGTAACCGGGCTCCACAGCAAGGGGTTCACCATGAGACCCCCTGACAGTAACCGGGCTGCACAGCAAGGGGTTCACCATGAGACCCCCTGACAGTAACCGGGCTGCACAGCAAGGGGTTCACCATGAGACCCCCTGACAGTAACTGGGCTGCACACCAAGGGGTTCACCATGAGACCCCCTGACAGTAACCGGACTGCACAGCAAGGGGTTCACCATGAGACCCCCTGACAGTAACCGGGCTGCACAGCAAGGGGTTCACCATGAGACCCCCTGACATTAACCAGGCTGCACAGCAAGGGGTTCACCATGAGACCCCCTGACAGTAACCGGGCTGCACACCAAGGGGTTCACCATGAGACCCCCTGACAGTAACCGGGCTGCACACCAAGGGGTTCACCATGAGACCCCCTGACAGTAACTGGGCTGCACAGCAAGGGGTTCACCATGAGACCCCCTGACATTAACCGGGCTGCACAGCAAGGGGTTCACCATGAGACCCCCTGACAGTAACCGGGCTCCACAGCAAGGGGTTCACCATGAGACCCCCTGACAGTAACCGGGCTGCACACCAAGGGGTTCACCATGAGACCCCCTGACAGTAACCGGACTGCACAGCAAGGGGTTCACCATGAGACCCCCTGACAGTAACCGGGCTGCACAGCAAGGGGTTCACCATGAGACCCCCTGACAGTAACCGGACTGCACAGCAAGGGGTTCACCATGAGACCCCCTGACAGTAACCGGGCTGCACAGCAAGGGGTTCACCATGAGACCCCCTGACAGTAACCGGGCTCCACAGCAAGGGGTTCACCATGAGACCCCCTGACAGTAACCGGGCTGCACAGCAAGGGGTTCACCATGAGACCCCCTGACAGTAACCGGGCTGCACAGCAAGGGGTTCACCATGAGACCCCCTGACAGTAACTGGGCTGCACACCAAGGGGTTCACCATGAGACCCCCTGACAGTAACCGGACTGCACAGCAAGGGGTTCACCATGAGACCCCCTGACAGTAACCGGGCTGCACAGCAAGGGGTTCACCATGAGACCCCCTGGCAGTAACCGGGCTGCACAGCCAGCTGCTCTCTGCACAGAGACTTTTAGCCGTATCAATCAATTTAAATATATTTAACAATCCGGATACAAAATGTTTAGATGTTTTTATGAAGTCCTTAATTCCTTTTTTTGTCGTAACAGATACTTACCTGTACATCATTTTCATCATTTCATTTCTGTTTTATTATCCGGTGTGAACCACACTGTCCTGCTCTTCACTCTTATTCTGTTGCGGCTTAAACCACTGAATTTCCCCACAGGGATTAATAAAGGTACATCTGATCATAAAATTATATATTATATATTATATATAATATACAATATATATTATATATAATATATATATTGTATATAATATATATATAATATATATATAATATATATATATTATATTATATATTATATATAATATATATTGTATATATATATAATATATATACAATATATATATATTATATATATTGTATATATATAATATATATATACAATATATTATACATAATATATATACAATATATATATATTATGTATAATATATATATATTGTATATATATAATATATATATACAATATATTATACATAATATATATACAATATATATATATTATGTATAATATATTGTATATAATATATATTATATATAATATATATTGTATATTATATACAATATATATTATATACATATATTATACATATATTATATATATATATTATATATATATTATATGTCAGGTGTGTTCACTGACCTCCAGAGTGGCGGACACCGGCAGCACGGTGGTTCCCAGCAGGAGGTCGGCGATGGCCAGGTTGATGATGAAGTAGTTGGTGGGGGTGCGCAGGTGTCGATTGCAGACCACCGACAGGATGACCAGGGTGTTCCCCACGATGGCGAACAGGATGAAGGATCCCAATACCAGGCCGACCGGCACCGCCCGGACCAGCTTCAGAGTGGGGGGGAAGGAGGAGTTGGAGCCCGGCAGAGGAGCCTCCTTCCCGGCAAGAATCTCCGAGGAGGATCCGTTAGTCCACACACTCATGGTGCAGAGATAAACCTCCCTCCGTTTGAGGAGCTTCAGATCTCCTCTTCAGAGGGTCAAGTGATCCAGACTGGGAGCAGGTGGGTCCTGGTCCCTGTGCAGCCAGCCGGAGGAGCTCCTGTCCGGGAGACTGAGCCCAGAGAGCCCAGACCTCCGAGTCCTTTTATGGTCCAGGAGTTGATGTGGGAAAGTCTGAGCGGAGAGATATGTTCTCTCACAGAGACAGACAGCTCTCACACTGTCTCTCTCTCTCTGCAGTGATGAGGCTCTATACGGAGGCCCTGAGGGGCCAAAATAAAAACACGTAGACTTTAATAAGTTCTGAGAAAACCTCTTCCACCAAACCACGTTAAACTCACCATCTGTAATAAGGTGACACAGCTTGGCATTGAGGGAGCTGTAGTCTTCTCCCGGTCAGGATAACTGAAGTTGATTCAAATGTAGTTCAAAAGTATTTCAATTATACTTTTTGGGGGGTTCACACATCGCTGGAAATGTGGAAAGTTTACATTTGAATGGAGTCTTGAAATTTAGCAAAAAAGTTTTAGTGTAAATAAATGAATATAGCATCATTTTTTTGAGCAGAATCAAACATTTTTTATTTTAAACATCACAAAAACACGTTGTTCCCTCAGCTCTCAGCTGTGAGACATCCTCACCGAGACATTAAGGAGAACTTGACCCGCTTTAGAAGCTATCTCACATACTGCGTGTGTTCAATTGAATGACTCGGCTCACAGGTTCCTCAACGTAAAACAACAACAACAACAACAACAACAACAACAACAACAACAACAACAACAACAACAACAACAACAACAACAGTTCAGCTCAGGCGTTCAGCAGAGTCTGTCCTGAGGGATGAAGCTGTCCCTCTATCAGTATGTAGTGTCTCCATGGTGACGTGTCTCCATGCTTTAAACACTCAGCACTGAGAGCAGATTGAAGGTTCCTGCAGCAGCATGACTCTGACTCCTCGTCCTGTGGCTTTAAGACCGAGTCTTGCAGGAATGAACATCCACTTGAGTTACGATCGGAGGACTTCAGCTGACAGCCCTTTAAAACATTCCTGAGGACGTTAGGTCTGCTCAGAGGAAACATAAAACGGGTCCTAAATATAAAGTTATGAACGGGTTTGTTTTCTTCTCAAGTCTTTAAACCCATAACATTTATTTTATAACTCAAGGTGTTGATGAAGCGAGACGGGGACGCCCGAGGAGACGCCGGTTCGAACCCCCGGGGTAAAACACGCAGGAGATAAGTGTGTGTGTGTGTGTGTGTGTGTGTGTGTGTGTGTGTGTGTGTGTGTGTGTGTGTGTGTGTGTGTGTGTGTGTGTATTTCAATGACAACAAAAACCAGACATTGTGTTCAAAATCCTGCTGTGTGTCGATTTGAATTTGCGTATTTCTGGATTTCCTCGTCATCGCCCAGGAACACTAAGAACCCGTTAGCCCTCGGTGGCTAGCTCACTAACTTAGCAACCTAGCTAGCTTTATGTCTGTTTTGTACGAAGTATAAACATTAGACCGTGAACTTAATCTTCCTTTGAGTCCAGCTTTATGACCCTGAACGTCCCCCAGCGCTCCGGTCCCAGCTGTGTGCGTCTCTGTTTAGTGTCCCCTGGTCTCCAGCTGTGTGCGTCTCTGTTTAGTGTCCCCTGGTCTCCAGCTGTGTGCGTCTCTCTTTAGTGTCCCCTGGTCTCCAGCTGTGTGCGTCTCTCTTAAGTGTCCCCTGGTCTCCTGCTGTGTGCGTCTCTCTTGAGTGTCCCCTGGTCTCCAGCTGTGTGCGTCTCTCTTTAGTGTCCCCTGGTCTCCAGCTGTGTGCGTCTCTGTTTAGTGTCCCCTGGTCTCCAGCTGTGTGCGTCTCTCTTTAGTGTCCCCTGGTCTCCAGCTGTGTGCGTCTCTCTTTAGTGTCCCCTGGTCTCCAGCTGTGTGCGTCTCTCTTTAGTGTCCCCTGGTCTCCAACTGTGTGAGTCTCTCTTTAGTGTCCCCTGGTCTCCAACTGTGTGCGTCAGCTGTGTGCGTCTCTCTTTAGTGTCCCCTGGTCTCCAGCTGTGTGCGTCTCTCTTTAGTGTCCCCTGGTCTCCAGCTGTGTGCGTCTCTCTTTAGTGTCCCCTGGTCTCCACCTGTGTGCGTCTCTCTTTAGTGTCCCCTGGTCTCCAGCTGTGTATATCTCTCTTTAGTGTCCCCCGGTCTCCAGCTGTGTGCGTCTCTCTTTAGTGTCCCCTGGTCTCCAGCTGTGTGCATCTCTCTTTAGTGTCCCCTGGTCTCCAGCTGTGTGCGTCTCTCTTTAGTGTCCCCTGGTCTCCAGCTGTGTGCGTCTCTCTTAAGTGTCCCCTGGTCTCCAGCTTTGTGCGTCTCTCTTAAGTGTCCCCTGGTCTCCTGCTGTGTGCGTCTCTCTTTAGTGTCCCCTGGTCTCCAGCTGTGTGCGTCTCTCTTTAGTGTCCCCTGGTCTCCAGCTGTGTGCGTCTCTGTTTAGTGTCCCCTGGTCTCCAGCTGTGTGCGTCTCTCTTTAGTGTCCCCTGGTCTCCAGCTGTGTGCGTCTCTCTTTAGTGTCCCCTGGTCTCCAGCTGTGTGAGTCTCTCTTTAGTGTCCCCTGGTCTCCAACTGTGTGCGTCAGCTGTGTGCGTCTCTCTTTAGTGTCCCCTGGTCTCCAGCTGTGTGCGTCTCTCTTTAGTGTCCCCTGGTCTCCAGCTGTGTGCGTCTCTCTTTAGTGTCCCCTGGTCTCCACCTGTGTGCGTCTCTCTTTAGTGTCCCCTGGTCTCCAGCTGTGTGCGTCTCTGTTTAGTGTCCCCTGGTCTCCAGCTGTGTGCGTCTCTCTTTAGTGTCCCCTGGTCTCCAGCTGTGTGCGTCTCTCTTTAGTGTCCCCTGGTCTCCAGCTGTGTGCGTCTCTCTTTAGTGTCCCCTGGTCTCCAGCTGTGTGCGTCTCTCTTAAGTGTCCCCTGGTCTCCAGCTTTGTGCGTCTCTCTTAAGTGTCCCCTGGTCTCCTGCTGTGTGCGTCTCTCTTTAGTGTCCCCTGGTCTCCAGCTGTGTGCGTCTCTCTTTAGTGTCCCCTGGTCTCCAGCTGTGTGCGTCTCTCTTTAGTGTCCCCTGGTCTCCAGCTGTGTCCGTCTCTCTTTAGTGTCCCCTGGTCTCCAGCTGTGTGCGTCTCTCTTTAGTGTCCCCTGGTCTCCAGCTGTGTGCGTCTCTCTTTAGTGTCCCCTGGTCTTCTGCTTTATGCGTCTCTCTTTAGTGTCCCCTGGTCTCCTGCTGTGTGCGTCTCTCTTTAGTGTCCCCTGGTCTCCAGCTGTGTGCGTCTCTCTTTAGTGTCCCCTGGTCTCCAGCTGTGTGCGTCTCTCTTTAGTGTCCCCTGGTCTCCAGCTGTGTGCGTCTCTCTTTAGTGTCCCCTGGTCTCCTGCTGTATGCGTCTCTCTTTAGTGTCCCCTGATCTCCAGCTGTGTGCGTCTCTCTTTAGTGTCCCCTGGTCTCCAGCTGTGTGCGTCTCTCTTTAGTGTCCCCTGATCTCCAGCTGTGTGCGTCTCTCTTTAGTGTCCCCTGGGCCCAGAGCTCCTGGTCTGGGTCACTGCGTTGGTTCTGTTGACGTCAGCAGCATGGTAGAGCGCAGAGCTCTGAGCTGCTCTGTGAATCAGACTGAAACGTCTCTCAGGAAACAGGAAGTCTGTCCTCTTGATCTGGAGGGTCTAAAAGGTCTCAGTGAGCGGCTCTCTCTGAGCCATAACACGTGCGTCAGTCCGGCTCTCCATAAACATCACGCCTCCCGAGGAGTGGCTGAACTCGCTGTTCATCCATCCAGCCCCCGCCCTCATGTTAGCATAATGCTAACACCTCAGCTGAGAGCTTCCACAGCAACAGCTTTAGCAGGAAGCTAATTACACACACACACGCACACGCACACACACACACACACACACACACACACACACACACACACACACACACACACACACACACACACACACACACCCTCACTCAGAGACCCCCCCACCAGCCTAAGCAGAGAGAGAGGGAGCTCTCACATTCTGCTGCTGGATTACTTCTCTATTCATGGAGTACTACATCTTCATCATCAGAGACCCCCAGAGACCCCAAGAGACCCCTCAGAGACCTTCAGAGACCCCCAGAGACTGGTATGATACAATAACCCTGAACAGTTTGATCACGTTGAACTCACACTGCTTTACTATCACAGATATTCATAGTATTTCCTTGAGTTTGCAGAGGTCCATTATCATTTATTTTCATGTGTTGTTTCTTTTGTACTATTTCCCTTCTTTACTTTATTCTACGTTTAAAAAAAATATTCCTCTTTATTTTTCTTATTTTCTTAATTGTATTATCAGATGTTGACCTCATCACAGTGTTCTACATCTGTTAAATGATTAATAACTCATTTGAAATTATGATGGTAGTTTTATTTCTATTTCTACAGAAAGTGTACAGCAGAGGATCTGATATCAAAACTCTCAAGAAAAGACCCTTTATTAGAACAGCTGAGACATGTAGAGTGAAGACACACACATTTAAACTTGATAGATGTTATTTATAATAGAAATGAACAATGGATAAGCAATACAGATGACTTTAACACAAAGTGTATGCATAACTTCAGTAATGTGGTGCAGTTACCTGCATCATGTGTTCTGCACGGTACCATACTAAGTACTGTTTTATATTTAGACTTAAAATGTGTCTCTGATCCAGCAGCATATTTTAATTTAGCACAATGTTTTTTTTTAAATCCACTTTTCTTCTGAACATCTCCATCACTCACATCGATTACAACTTGAGTCAAGAACATGGAAAGGGTGTCTGTAGGACTGATGAGTGCTTTTGTTCATATTGCCCTTCTGGAGTTTTCTTTTGGACTTAAATTACTCCATCTATGACAAAACAAAGAACAGAACCCGGGGGCACACCTCCCATTTTAAAGAGAAAAAGGAGGAAAACCAACATGAGGGTGGGTTCATACGAAGCACACGTATCGTCAAATCAGATCTGATTGGTTTTACGTACTCAGTCCATTTGGACCAGGTCCTGTAAAACTTTTCTTTCTCAACTTTTAGGGAAAAAGAGATCTTCTCCATAACATACATGTCATACACAATGTCAACCCATTCATCAATGGAGGGAGGCTCCACTTTTAACCATTTCCTCGTGACACATGTCTTACTAGCTGCCAGCAGTATAGCAACGTGGTGTCTTCTATGTTCCATGTTTCAAACAATCTATTACCCAGAAACAAGGTTTCACATGGTAATGGAATGGTCACACTAAATACATCACTGATATGTTTGTGGATCTCTTCCCAGTAAGACCTCATTGCTTGGCAGTCCCAAAAATATGAAAGTGGTTGGCTCCATCAGATCCACAGAGCCTCCAGCAAGCGTCCCCACTGCCTGGTGTCGTTTTGTATGGCTGTGATCAAAAATCCTGTTTATTCCTCCAACAAAACTCCCGCCATGTATTTGACCTGGTTGAGAACCATTGCAGTTGACATATTTTCTCCCAGCTCTCCTGTGTGATCTTTACGGAAGAGTATTAGGGCCACATGAAGAGAAAATATTTTTTACATTTCTGAGAAAAACAGTCAGGAATCTGCCAGGAACGGCGGAAGTGGGCTACGAGTCCCTCACAACAGAGCCTTCCATAAAAGTGGGCTATGAGTCACTCCAGTTACAGGATGGCATGAGGAGGGCGTCGGGATCGATCGGCATGCCATGGCTGCATCAGGTGAGTGAATTAACGTATATGAGGTGATAGTGTTCGTTTTGTAGGCATAGGTTAGTCTAGCTTACTATGATTGCGTAAACTCATACCAGAGACGGTATATGAACTATCTTTGCCCATACAGCTCTGTTACATCTCTGTCATCGCTGCCGTCCATTTGGGCTTATGTGCCGATGGCTGCATTGATATCTTTAAGAAAGACTCAAATGAATCATATTCATCAGGGTAACTTAACGCATGTGTGGGTTAATATAGGCCTACTGTAGGCCTTGTGCTTTCTTGCGATGTTAAGCCGGAATGGCAAGCACGTTTCCCATTGAGCGCGTTGTCAGTTAGGTGTCCTTCGAGCTAGGTAGCTTAACGTGCGTCTGCACAGCCCAAGTTTCCCATCGATAAAATATCATGCCACTTTTACTGAACAGTGTATTTCAGTTACTTGCACAGGCTACGTCCCTATCAGTGCTAATTTCAAAATACAAAATGGACAGTTCCACGTTTCTACTGTTCCTGTAATTGTCCTCTGACATGCTTGGTGTAGTTTTCAAATGAAATATCAGCCATATACTCAACATACAGCCATATACTCAACATACAGCCATATACTCAACATACAGCCATATACTCAACATACAGCCATATACTCAACATACAGCCATATACTCAACATACAGCCATATACTGTATTGACCTATTTATTATGCATGGGCAGCAGACTAATAAGGGGGGAAGGCCTATAGAACACATTTCTGTAATAAAAGTTTAGGGGTTCAAGAAATTAAGATTAGACTACACCTGTCGCCCGTCTAACACAGATAAATAGCTTGATAAACCCTGCTATGGGTTATTATTTAGCCGTCTTAAAACTGGCGTTTCATTTTGTGTGACCCTTCACCTGTCATCTAGCACATTTAGTACTTCAAGTAAAACCAGCAGCACTTGTGAACCACTGCTGATAAGAAAGTACCTATTGAATAGCCCATATTCACCAGCATTGGCAGACAGTGCAAACACATATTAGTGTGTAAACTGGTCATAGTGCAACCATTACTTAACAATGTTAATTGTGCTGCATCTTCTTCACAGGACTATCCGTGTCCAGTGTCACTGTGTCTGATTTCCTACGCCAACGAGGAGTCCTAGAGGAAGTAATAAAACACTTAGAGGAGGACAAGGTAAAGTGTGTGTGTAAACGTCAGTCTGTGCTTGTCTGGACTAGTCTGTGACATGAATGTTAATGTGAACCCCAAATGTGTGGAACTTTTACACATATGCCACACTCACAGAAGAACACACTTACATACACTGTGATGTCACAGGGATTATATTTTTGATAGTGACTTTTATTTTGACACAGTAACTTCTCAGATTGGGGTATGATGTCACTTCCTGTTCTGGGAATAGTCATTTTTCAGTTGTTCAGGGTGAAGGTCACATGTCAGCTCAGCTCCTCTGAACATTACCGTTCCGTTTTGGTGTGGCATGGCCAGTAAGTACATTTGTGTTGATTAACCTGTAGAAAGAAGAAGTGAATGAGTAAGTACATAGTTTAGGCGAAGTGAATTCATGTGGACTCAGTAATGCAGCTACTGGACTGGAAATGATGTGTGACTCAGCTAATGTTAGCAATTCCTGTGTGGGATTTACCATGGACCTTATTAGCATGGAAGCTAAGCTAAGTATAGCATTCAGTTACTTATTTGTCCTGTCTATCTGTGTAGATATCTGTAATACTTACCTTATTATTTGGTGCTTATCTGGTGTTTAGATATTACTTACACTTACCTGCTGTATTTGGGTTTATTTCAGTTTCACCTTCTTTTCAATAAACCTCGCTAACTACAAGACCTGCCTCTTCCTTGGGGGATTTGTTGAAGAGGTGAGTTTAGCTGTTAGCTTTAAGGACAGTACATACACCTTCCAGCAGTTATAAGAGCAGGGGGTTGACACACACACACACACACACACACACACACACACACACACACACACACACACACACACACACTCACATATAGATACAACAGTCACACACACTGAGCTTTAGTCATATCTTTTTGTGATTGTGAGAGTAAAACAACTTACATTTATTTTGATAATTTCACAGATTGACAAAGATGTCATTCCCTGCATGGAAGATGGAGACCTGGCAAAATACATTTCCTCATTTGGGGATCGTCTGGCATTGAAGAGTTTCTGCAGAAATGGGACAACACAAAAAACCAAAATGGGTCTTTTTGAAAAGCTTAGGGTCAAGCTTGAGAAGCGAAATAATGCTGAGGAAAACCAAACACAAGATGCAGAGCCAGCTGATTCATCAGCAGGTTCTTCAAACAAGAGGCGGAACGCAACCCATCGAAAGATTGAAATTGGATGGTTGCACTGTGAGGGAGAACAAAGGAAACAAATACGAGGTTAACAGGGAGGAGGGACAAGAATGGTACCTATTGGAATAGAATGTGGAATGGATGAGGTCCTTCAAAAAGGAAAGAGGCTCTTCTTTCCAGATGGATTGTCATCAAAAGGACATGAATCTGAGTTCAACTTTGAATTGAGGGACTACAAACAGAACCCTGTCCATGAGGATGTAACCGTTGGATTTATCTATGATACTTTGTGCATGGAGATTTTATGTTGCTACTTCCCCCAAGGAGTTGAAGGATGATAGTGCCACAGATGGTGAAAAATCAAAAGGCGGTGTAATAACAATAGATGAGGATGAGGAGGATGATCACCAGGACTCACATGATGCTTCACAACAGGATGATCTTCAGTGCGATTCAGAGCAGAATAAAAGTGAAAGAGTACAAGAGGAAGAGGATGGTGCTACAATCACTGGCATACGATATGGCACACTGTTTGAATGTGACCTGGTAACTGACATTGAATTAGAAGTAACCTTTGGTCCGGGTTGTCGTGAAATTGAAGCTGACGCTGACGATGACACAGAACCATTTGATTTTGGGTTTCAGCCCCAACTCCAACTGCAGCCACTCATAACCTCGGATGTTTCCTCGTCATTGCATTCTGCCTCCTCACTTCAGCAAGTCATGGACCCACCACCTGAGCAACTGCTCTCCACACCAACAGTATCCAATGATGCATCTCCAGCACAACTACCTGGCTCCACATCACAGGCCAGTCTCGCCCAAATAATAACCATACACCACGGTAATTGCCTAAATGAGTTGATTAAAGAGTTCATGGATCCTACTTTGCTCACACGCCCATTAATTATGAGGAGAATGCTTCCAGATAACAGTGTAGAAAAGGGGATTGGCGAAGGTGTTGTCAGAGATATTTACTGTTCTTTTTGGCAAGAATTTTATGATCGCTGTACTGTTGGAGCAGCAGTCAGTTCCATTCATTAGGCATGACTTTAGCTGTGAAACCTGGGAGGCCATTGCCAGAATTTTGCTTTCAGGTTTACAAACATGTCAGTATTTACCGATAAAATTAGCTCTTCCTCTGATGGAGGACCTCTTTCATGGATCTGTGTGCAGCAACCTCCTAGAAAGCTTCCTTCAGTATGTGAGTATTCAGGACCAGGACATTCTCAAAAAGGCGCTTGAGGATTTCTCATCAGTTGATCCCAGTGAGCTCACGGAAGTCCTTCAGAACTACGAGTGCGGAAAGATGATCAAAGCGGAAACGCTTCCACAGATCCTGAAGGAGATTGCACATAAAGAACTAGTACAAAAACCTAGGTATGTAATTGATTGTTGGAAGCAGGTGATGCATGGAAAGGTCAACATTGCTCATGAGGACCTACTGGCACGCTATCAGGCACTCAGACTCAATCCAAGACGAGTTCAAGGTCTACTTGACTTCCAAGAGGTCATGACCTCAAAACAGCGAGAGGTGGAAAACCACTTGAGAAGATATCTTAGAGAGTTAGACGAGGACCATCTCGGAAAATTCCTGCGTTTCACAACTGGTAGTGATATAATGACTTGTACCAAAATCCAGGTTGTCTTTACAAATATGTCAGACTTCTCCAGGAGGCCTATTGGCCACACGTGGATTTGTGCTGGAGGTGTCAGATAGTTACGATAACTTCCCAGATTTTAGATCAGAATTCAATGCTGTTTTGGACAGCAACATCTGGGTTATGGACATTGTCTAGGCGTCTGATGTTTTGCCCTGTCACATGCATGTTGCTCAGGGATGTTTTTACAGGGCTTTGAAAACGCTGCTACCTGAAACGTTAATTCTGTAACAGATATGTTTATGTTCTCTAGCACTTCAGCTGTTTGCTTTATACAGCCAACTGTATAATTGCACTCATGCTTTATACAGTTTAGGCTATGTGTTTGAGTCTGACTGAGGTTTGTATGTTTTGGCTTGTCACATGCATATTGGTCATAAATGTTTCTACATGCATTTGAAAGTTTACTCCTCTTGAAATATTGATCTATACTTTTATGTATACTGTTCTCTAGCACTACATAACTTTTGTTGTATGCATTTTTTTGTATTTTTGTAAAGCTGTCATGTTTTATATGGTGTAGGCCTATGTGCTGTTTGACATGTGCTGTTTGAACACAATAGGCCTATGTGCTGTTTGAACACAATAGGCCTATGTGCTGTTTGAACACAATAGGCCTATGTGCTGTTTGTTGGAACTTGAGCTGCTCAGTGTACTTGAGTACATTGAAAACAATAAGTAAAATGAGTTTTAAGTAAACGCTTTCGAAACCATTTAAGAAGTCAGTGATGTTATTTGTCACTTACATTGTTATTCAGTGATGGCATGCTGTGAGGTCTGTGGCAGGGTAAGCAGCGTGTCACAACAGCACTGTCCAGTGCAAAATCAAACAAAAGTAAGATAGATGAAAATAAAATATGTCACGTTAGTTTCTGAGGGTGATAGAGATGAGTTGTACAGCCTCATCACTGCTGGTAGAAAACAACAGTATCTTCTAGTCAAAACAGTTAGAGGAAATCACCCAGTAAAGGTGCTCTTCAGCTCAACAGACTTGCCAATCAGTGGATTAGAATGTTCAGCTTGTCCAGTATCCATTGCTCCGGAGGCATCCCCACTGAGTCCAGTTGAATTGCTCCACCAATGACTGAGCAGGCCTTCCTGATCAGCTTGTGCAGTTTGTTGGTGTTTTGCTTTCACACCACCACTAGATGTCCCTGCCTGATAGCACATTTGCAGCAGGTTACTGCAGACATTAAAGGATTTGAACTGTAGTAGAAAACACAGATCGCTCCACCCCTTCTTATAAGGGGCCTGTGTAATCCTAGACCACACCAGTCTCTCATCTAAGTGCCCACCAAGGTATTTGTAGGAGTGCACAACTTCCACATCAACTCCACAGATGAAAATCTTAGGTCAGATCTTACCAACATTTACCTGAAGATGGTTTTTGGGTACACCACTCAAGCACCCTTTACTCTGTCTCCTGTTGCCTGTCAGTACACCCCATGATGACGGGGTTACCTACTCTGATATATTAATATAATGCTTGTACTCCATTTGATAATACAATTGTTCTTATTCTGTGGTGCAGGGCTACTGTGGCACATTCTAAACATGATATAGCCATATCCTAGAAAGTCTTACTTCTGAAGTAAGTTCAGGTTATTGTCACTTCCAACAAAAGCTGAGATCATACTGATAAATAAATATAGCCGAGTCTTAAAAAGGACCACATGAACAAAATACAAGGGCATTTTGGAAAAGCATGCAATTTAATGTGACAGACATTTCAATTGATATGCATCATCAAGCAGCATAACATAAAACATTACAGCATATTCTATGTAGTTTACATTCAGTATGGATAATGCTGTTTGTGGTGGAGATGGGCACAGCAGTGGAGGCAGAGGAGATGGGCACAGCAGTGGAGGCAGAGGAGATGGGCACAGCAGTGGAGGCAGAGGAGATGGGCACAGCAGTGGAGGCAGAGGAGATGGGCACAGCAGTGGAGGCAGAGGAGATGGGCACAGCAGTGGAGGCAGAGGAGATGGGCACAGCAGTGGAGGCAGAGGAGATGGCAGTCAGTCCTCAAAGATTATTTCGTATCTCCTCTCGTAACAGTGTGTACAGTTCAGCAGCATCAGACGCATCTTTAGGAGTGTCCCATCCATTTTCCTGCATCAGCAACACTGACAGATCAAAGACATCTTCATCACAAGGCAATTGACCCTTGGGTCTGCACTCCTCCTTGCAAAGGTCGATCTCCTCTTGATCAAACAACTTCAGTCTGTCCTCTCCACCAACAATCTGTGGGGCTGTGTAGAGTAGGACTGGGCGACCCCCAGAGTCACCCCTGGATGGAACTGGTCTGATTCGATGAGAATTCCATGTCCGTACAACCTCGTCCAGCTCTTTCTGCAAGACAATGGATAGTGCTTAATTAGTCTACATGATCATCTGATTTTGTCAATGACGATACATCACAATCATTTCCTGTGTATTTTTACAATATGACACATGAGCAGTGTTTTGATTACCTCCATGCAAAGTAGTAGCCAAGGGTTTGTTATGGCCTATATTGCCTGTGTGTGTGTGTGTGTGTGTGTGTGTGTGTGTGTGTGTGTGTGTGTGTGTGTGTGTGTGTGTGTGTGTGTGTGTGTGTGTGTGTGTGTGTGTGTGTGTGTGTGTGTGTGTGTGTGTGTGTGTGTGTGTGTGTGTGTGTGTGTGTGTGTGTGTGTGTGTGTGTGTGTGTGTGTGTGTGTGTGTGTGTGTGTGTGTGTGTGTGTGTGTGGAGAATTATTGTCTTGATGCACATATAGCCTACCTGAACTAGTTCGAGGAAGCAAAATTGCATGAGAATCCACAAAATCCCCGGAGAAGTGACCAGCATCTTGCACCGATTTGAAAAGGCTCATCCAAAATTGGACGCTCTGCTTTCGAAGGATACCCCACCAGGATTCGATGCGCTGATTTGCAGTGCTGCGGCCGTACAGGAAGCTCTTTTCGCCGGCAAATGCATCGCCGTGTTCTCTTCTTAGGAAGTTTTGCATGCCCTCAACGTGACCGTTCTCAGTGCCCGTCAGCTCGCAGCCGCTCTGGACAGCCCCCAACACGCTCAACACACTGGAGGTAGTAGGAAGCAATGACTGTGGGATCATTATTGGTGGTGTAAGCCTCCATCCATAAGACATAACGACTGTAGCCATCGATGCACCCGTTGATGCAAATCCCAAATGGCTTCAATTTGTCATATGAATCCATATGCCAAAGTGCATTAGGCCCGCGGGTTGTATACAGACGGCGCCTCAGACGATGGGCCCGTCTCATTTCTACCCCGTGTGGATCAAGTGCTTTGATGATCTGCCTTACTGTTTCTTGCGAGATTACCAATCCCCTCTGAACTGCTCGAAGGTGCAGCCAACGATACCCCTGCATCTGGCCATTTCCCCTCAGTTCCTCCTGCACGAAAGGCTATCACTTGGTCTATGTCTGTCTGATTACGCCTCCTGAAAAGACCAAGTTTGCGACAACGCCTCTTTAACGTACGGATAGAAATAATAATATTGTGATTCTGCGCCAAGACACCAAGGATCTCCTTTTTAACCCAATCCTGAAATAACACTCAATTAAGTCTTCCATTTCAGCAGCAAACCAAACACGAACCAGCTCTGTTGTGAAGGACCAGACGCCCCCTTCGGTTCCTGGCAGAGTTCTGACTTTTTTTCTCTTCATGTGGCCCTAATACTCCTCCGTAGATCTTCACCCGTATTTCCTTTTCCCATTTCCTCTTTACGTATTCTGTATTCTCTGGTTTGGATAACTGTATGGCATTATATCATTTGGAGATCATTTTATTGCATGTTCCGGATTTAGTAAGTGATAGGAATACCACCATGAACCCTGATCTTTTCCCAACGTCTCTAATGTTTTAGTTAAAACTATGTCTCACTTGCAGGTACCTGAAAACCTCTCTTTCCCCAGACTGTGGTCCTTCTGTAGGTTTTCAAAGCTCTGAAATGACCCTTTGTGAACAAATGAATTATAGGTAGTTAAACCTTTTGTGATCTGTCTTAAATCTGCCGTCGGTTTTATTTGGTGTGAAGTCTGAGCCATATGCACACCACCTCATCATTTCAGTTGTGTCTTTTAACCTGCACATTTAGACTATTTCCTGCCAGGACTTCAGGAGGCTGCCTGCCACAGAGTCTTCCGGGATCTCCTGTTCTCCCTGTAGTCTGTTATCACTTAGCAGGGCTGTTATTGGGATTCCCTTTATCATCGTTCCTTCTATGTCCTTCCATGCTGCAGTGCATGTTGGTGAGCATAGGCAGATTAAGGATCTTAGTTGAGCTGCATGATAGTATTCCTGTAAGCAGGGAAGGCCCATTCCTCCTGTATCTTTTCTTAATTGCAGCGTTCTAAATCTAATTCTGGCCCTTTTCCCCTGCCACAGAGATCTTGCTATTAATCTGTGGTAGGTGGTATTCTAACTGGCAGACACTGGGAAAGATACAGCATCCGTGGAAGGATATTCATCCTAATTGATTCTATCCGGGAGCTCAAACTTAAAAGGGAATACCGTTCCATCTCTGGATATCAGCTTTCATCTTTGAACTTAGCGGGCCATAGTTGATGTTATATAATCTCGTGGAGTCCCTAGGTAGTGAGACACCCAAATATTTAATGGACTCAGCCTCCCAATTCCAGTCGTACATGGTCTTAATTGAAGAGGGAGGGTCCTAATTAAACGTCAATACTTGAGTTTTATTGATATTCATTTTATAACCAGAGTTT
This sequence comes from Eleginops maclovinus, assembly GCF_036324505.1. Lineage (NCBI taxonomy): Eukaryota > Metazoa > Chordata > Actinopteri > Perciformes > Eleginopidae > Eleginops > Eleginops maclovinus. The sequence goes on from NC_086359.1 coordinate 449,201, forward strand.
AAACCAAACTCCTCGCAATTTCATCACTTTTGGGAGTGTCTGAGTAGGTTGTGTTATACTTATCAATAACTCGTCGGCAAATAGGGCCAGTTTCTGCCCCCGGATGTCTGCCCCCGGATGTCATTGTTACCCCTTTTATATCCTCCCTCTGCCTAATTAGTCCACTCATGGGTTCAATGAACAAGGCGAAGAGGAGCGGCGACGCACAGCACCCCCGTGTCGTTCCTCGTTCCAGAGTGAAGGATTGGTTAAGTCTCCACTGATTTTGATTTGAGCTGTGGGTTTATTATATAGTGCTGTAAACGTGTCAGTTATAGCTGTATGGAAGCCACATTTTGAAAGTACTTTCTATAGAAATGACCATCTCACTGAGTCAAACGCTTTTCCTGCATCCAAACTTAATATCAATGCCTCCCGTTTGTGTTGTGCGACCTGCCTCACACCGTGCAGTGTCCTCCTGATGTTATCTTGGGTCTGTCTTAGTCGGACAAAGCCCGTCTGGTCCTTGTGTATTAACACTGGTAATATCCGTTCTACTCTTTAGATAATATGGAGGTGAATCATTTATAGTCGTCATTTAGAAGACTGACAGGGCGGTCATTCCCACACTGCAGTTTGTCTTTCCCCTCTTCAGGTATGATCGAAATGACTGCCTCCCGCCACGAGGGGGGGTGCGTTTGTTTTCCAAAGCCCAGTTGAACGTTTTTAATAGAGTTGGAATTAGTTGATCTTGCATTGTTTTGTACCATTCTGTGGAAAAACCATGGGTCCCTGAGACTTCCCCCCTTTCATTCTCCTGACCGCTGATTGAATTTCTTCTATTGTTATTTTAGATGTTCAGTTTTCATTCTGTTCATCAGAAATCTTTGGAAGATTTACCCGGGTCAGGAAGTTATCGATTTGGTCGTCGCTTGTCTGTGGTTGGGAATATCATATTTGATAGTATTGTTGGAAGCACTGTTGTATTTTCTCCGGATTAGTTTCCATTTCATTTGTTGAGTTTCTTATTTTATATATAATTCTGTTGTTTTCTTAACCTGTATGATAGAAGGTCCAGTGATCTCCCACCGACTCACAGTGCTGTTGCTTTGTAAAAAGGAGCTTCTTCTGAGTTTCCTGAATATTTATTTTGTCTATTTCTTTTTTAATGTTGTAATCTTCCATCTGTTATCCTCTGTGAGAGACTTTGCGTGTTCTTTCTGTAGTCTCTTCAAGTCCTCTTCCGATTCTTTTAGTTTTTGCTCCCTAATTTTCTTCTCATATGAAGAGATGGCTATGACTGCCTTTAATGCATCCCAGAGAATGGGTGGGGTCACTTCTTCATTATCGTTGGTTTCCAGATACAATTTAATTTCCCTTTTCAATTTATCTTTAATAACGGGGTTATTCAGGATGTTTGAGTTCAGTCTCCAGAGAGTGGATTTCTTACTATTATCCAGATAGATTGACATATAGATGGGTCCATGATCTGAAATAGTACTGGGTCCTATTTCACAGTTTTCCACCCTAAAAAGATCTGCTTCAAGCACAAAACAATAATGGATGCTGAGTAGACACTGAGCGTGGGAGTAATGCTGTAGTCTCGCTTTCTCTCCACACCTCCACAATCCCAACTTCACGCATCCAAACACCTAATCTCCTGCTATTGTTTTTGGCCCCAGATTTCCCGTTTGATGAGTCAATCTTCGGGGTTAATCGGATGTAAAGTCACCGCCACATATTAGAATCCCTGGACTTTCTGCTGTCATTAAATCAACCATACGTTTGAGGACCAGTCACTGCCCGGCGGGACACACGTTAAGGAGACTTATCACAATATCATCTCTTTTTCCTGGAACCATTTCAAACCTGCCCTCCTCCTCCTTATATTCTGATATGTGTTCATAGTTTACTGCATTGGATATCAGAGTCGCCACTCCTCTCCCCGACATGTGAAGAAAACCTGTTTAAATCCCGATCTGTTCGGAGTCGTTGAGGTCTCCGGTAAGAAGCTGTTTGAATTTGATCTTTCTTTAATAAGACGTTCCCCCTCTTAACTGGATCGAGTACTCCATTTATATTAAAGGATGTTACTTTTAAGGATCTGTTATGCATCTATGTGATTTCCTCCTCCCTCCCAAACAAACATCTGGGGCGCTTCCCCCTCCCCCGAAACCCGGCAGGGAATGAACCACTAACATAATGTAGGGTGACCAGACGTCCTCTTTTGCCCGGACATGTCCTCTTTTTATGTCCTGTCCGGAGCGTCCGGGGGGGTTTTATAAACTCATGAAAACGTCCGGTTTTCAGTTTTTCATGGGACCATTAAGCGTGTACTTAAATTGAATGGCGCTTTGCACAGAAGTCTACTGTACTTAGACTTCCCCCCCAACAATCGCAAGTGTCCTCTTTTTCGCCACCTCAAATCTGGTCACCCTACATAATGATAAACATCAAACTAAACCCCCTTTGTCCTCGTGTCTCCCTATGTAGGGGTCTGTTAACCTGAAAGTCTCCCTCAGTCCGGAGGGAGAGGCCCTCACCTGCAACAGTCGCATGTCGGGGAAGAAAGAAAAAATCAAAAGTGAAAAATTGTCCCCGAGCGACCCAGTCTATGAACTAGTGGATCTCCACCACTAATTAACTTTAACTAACTGTGTTTTCCTTCAGCACTTTTCGTATCTCTGTGTATTCTCTTCGTTTCTTCAGTATTAAAGGCGGGCAGTCGTGGTCCAGGTGTATGTGTTTTTCTTGCCAGGCAAACCCCTCCTTCTGCCATGCGGAGTAATGTCTCTTTGGTTTTAAAACTTAGACGCTTGATTACGATGGAGCGTGGCGGTGCGTCTTCCGGCGGCTGCGGTCCCAGAGACCGGTGTGCTCTATCAATCTGCAGGTCGGGCATGTCATTAGTTAGCTCGAGACCCTCGCGGAGCAGATTTTCCACAAATGAAACCATTGTGGTCGATTCCTTCTTGGATCCCTCCGGCACCCCATAGATCCTTAAGTTATCACGTCTGGAGCGGCTTTCCAGATCCAGCAACTTGTCTTCCAGCTTGGTGTGCAGTTCAGCATAGCCGTGACAACTTCTGCTGTGTTTGGGATTCTTTCTTCTGCTCTCTCAATTCGTCCCTCCGCCTCGTCCAGTCTGGTGTTCGCCTTAATAATTTCTTCTTCTATTCTCTCTAATTGTTCTTTGTTCTCTTGGCGAAAGCTTCTTAGTTCTCGCAGAATCAGATCCAAGTCGGCCATTTCTCCGCACTGCACGTGTTGATTGCTAGCTTAAACCTGTTCGCTGCTAACTGTTGCTGCGCCTGTCTTCCTCGCCCGGCTGTCCTCAGACGACGTGTATTGCTCACAGTGGTGATATGGTGTTTTTAACCCCCTTCGCCACACTTTTGCGGAATGATTTATTTGGTTTGTATGGGGATATTGCTCTTACTGCTCTGGCTCAACCGGGAGCTCCCTCACTATGCGACCATCTTGACGGTGTTCCGACCGGAAGTCAGCACAATGATTTTATAGTTTCAGATGAATCTCAACACCGTCCCTTTACCTGGCATTCCTGTCTCCATATGCTCTTGTATAGTTTATATTTTACCTTCAATTCATATTTCAGTTTTACATACCCCCTATTTTTCATGCTTCTATGTCTGCCACCATCTGTATTATGTCTGTCCTCTAGCTGCTTGATACGGCTGAATGTACCAGCTGAGGATGAAGGATGATCTCACCCTGAGAGATGGAAGGACAAGGCAGACCTGTAAAACACATATAGATCATTTACAATGAGAGAAAAGGAAACAAAGCGCTATAAAGGTTGGCTTCGTCCTGTAAAAACAATCCATACTCCACAAGCTGTCTTTACCTGTTGTCTCTGTAACAAACAGAACAAGCTGAGGACACCCTGTTGCATTACAGTGCTATTGATTTAAAGAGAAATATATAATGTTAGTAGGTGTTTGGAAACACAGATCAATTCATAGCAAGCACACCATCTGTCAATCAAAGGTGTGGCATGATCACAAACGGCACCATCAGAACAGGTATTCTGAGCCTCTGCAGTTCAGTCCGATTCTGACAGCCTGAAAAAGCATGCAGACAAGGAGGTGTCAAGATCCTTGTGTGGTGTTTGTAGTTTCCTCCTTTATTTTGAAATGTTTCCCTCCGTTGTGTCATGTGCAGTTCTACTTCCTGTCTTTGGTTTCCCTTGTGTCTCATTGTCTCATTGTTGTCCCCTGTTGCCCTCGTGTTTGTGCCTCCCTCCCCAGCGGTGGCCTGTGTTGTGATTAGTGTCTTTGTATGTAGTCCTGCTCTCCCTTGTGTTCTTAGTCAGTTCGTTGTCGTCCTTCATATGTCAAGTCAAATGCCATCAGTCATTAGGAGAAGAGCAGACGCTTTACAACAGAAACACAAACTGTTAAATCAAAATGTATTCATGTTGAGCATTTGTAATGACTCAATAAATGCTTGAGATAGTATGCATATAGAGAGCACCACCATTCAGTCTTTGTGTTAAGAGACTTTCAAAAGAGATTATCCATACCAATGAAATGAAATCAAAGATTTAGGGTAAAACAAATGTAGAAACCCAAATATAATAATGATGTAATCTATCTGAAAGCATTAAACCCCCTCTGGCTATAAAACAGACAACATACTGTAGTAATCAACTATTTGAAATGTACAGTAATAATAAGTAGAATTTACAACTGTAGCAAAGTATTATCAATGGAAATGGATGAACTTCAATACTACAGCAAACAAAGTGTTAGACTCAATAAGATGTTTAAAATGACACAGCTCACAGCTGTTTGACATGTTCACAGGTAATGCAAATACTGCTGTTCACTGTTCAGACACAGTGAAGACAAACCGAGTTACAGCAGACAACAACACTTAAACCTTCTTTATTAGACCGGGGTCCGGAGCCCAGAGAGGGAGGAAACATTTATTATTTTCATCATAAGAAACAAGTGAATATAAACAGAGAGTAAAGGCACTGAGGAATCCAATAGTAAGGATTTATTTTATTGTATGTCTTTGGTTACCCTGATTTTAACATGTCTATTATTATTTATTGTCAGCCAATAGAAATGCAGTGTGAGGTCGTCTGTCTGTTAAAGAGCTGGAACTGGAGTCTGAGGTTCAAACAGGAGCTGACACTATAGCTGCTGACAGGAAGTCCCTCGCTGATGCGGTGAAGTCATCATCGCTTATATTGAACCCGGTTCAACTTCGAGAGACAAATACAGACATCTTACAAACATGTTTAGCTGTTTAGCAAATCCTTTTGTGTAAGTGTGTGTCAGTGTGTTCATCATGAAGCTCTCCCTGCTGCTCGCTCTGCTCTCAGGTAACTTATATTCACCTTATTATTATTTACCCTGACTTCATTTGGTCCAAAAGATTCATTACAGAGTCCTCAGTCAGCTTATGTAGGGCTTTGTAAGTGATGTAAGTCATTTTATGTGTTGATCTGTGCTCTCTGTGTTTGTCTCCTCAGTCTCTGGAGGATCCGGCCTCAGAGTGCCGAGTGTCTCAGGTCAGGACGTGACTCTGCCCTGTACATATGACATTAAAACATACGGACCCCTGGCGGTATGTTGGATTCGGGGGGACATCCCAAACTCTGGATGCAGTAAGCAGCTGACCGCTTCAGACGGACGTCAGGTGGTGTTCGGGGGCGGGGCTTCCAGCAGGTACCAGTTGCTGGGTCGCCTGCTGGACGGAGACGTTTCCCTGACCGTCCTCAAGGTCTCGGAGCTGGACGCCGGGCGCTACGGCTGCAGGGTGGAAATCCCAGGCTGGTTCAATGACGAAAAACATCACATCGATCTGACGGTGGAGAGAGGTGAGGGTCATTACTCGGTGTGAAAACAACCGTAACGTCTGGTGAGGGGCATCATGGGAGTTGTGGTCCTCAGCTTCTTCTGGATTCCTTCACTGTCCAAGAAAATGTTCAAATATTTAAAAAAAGGTATGGAAATGAAAACAAGTCTAAGTGTCAGGGAAATCAGCGTTTAGAAAAAACGCTTTAAGAAGTTTTTTATTTCAGTAGGAAAAACAGTTTGCCCAAAAATCCAAATCACTGGATTTGTTAACCCTAACCCTAACCTGACTTCTCCGGAACATCTTAAAATCTTATTTCGACCCTAATCTAAAATATTCCAACACATTTCAACGGAAACGTTCAAAAAATATTTGAATGAAACTATCTAAAATAACTTCTGGGGGAAACCCTAAAATATCATAAAAGTGTGGATTCCCTAAATGTGGGTTCTTTATAATCCGACAAAACCAGTAAAAACATCTCACAGAAAACTGGAAAATCTTAAATCCGATCTTCATGTTTTTTAGGAACGTTAATAAAACCGTGTTTCTGTTTCAGCTCCAGAGACGACCACACCTTCCCACACAGAGACGGCTTCAGAGCAGACACACACACACACAGCAGCAGGTAACACACACACACACACACACACACACACACACACACACACACACACACACACACACACACACACACACACACACACACACACACACACACACACACACACACACACACGGGTAACACTCTGTCTGGTGTCCTGCAGATCTAATGAGCTCACAGATCCTCCAGACCAACAGCAGCTTCAGCGCCGAGGTGAGCAACCACTGCAGATCCTTTTATAAAATACGGTGTAGTGCTAATGTGTGTGTGTGTGTGTGTGTGTGTGTGTGTGTGTGTGTGTGTGTGTGTGTGTGTGTGTGTGTGTGTGTGTGTGTGTGTGTGTGTGTGTGTGTGTGTGTGTGTGTGTGTGTGTGTGTGTGTGTGTGTGTGTGTGTGTGTGTGTGTGTGTGTGTGTGTGTGTCAGCAGGCCGGGGGCAGCAGTGTGTTCCTGCTGTGTGTTGTGTTGGGGATGCTAGCTGTGCTGACGCTGGTCGCTGCAGTCCTGGTTCTCGGTGAGTTGAACAGGAAGGAGTTTGATTTGTTTGTTTGTGATGGTGTTTATTCTTCACACACCAGTCCACCAGTCCCTGAACCAGAGGAACTGAGCTTCTTTTCTCTTCCTTATTTCTGCAGCCAGCCAACAGAGACGACTCAGCAACAAGTGAGTGCTCCGCTTCAGAGGAACGCTTCTGTTCACACGGCTCTGCAGAGTTCGGGGTTCATGATCAGTGATGTCAGTTACTTTAATCTGACCACTTTTTTCAGTAACGAGTAATCTAATACATTACTATCTCCAAACAGTAATCAGATTAAAGTTACTTATCCAGGTCACTGTGCGTTACTCTTTCTCTCTTCTTCCTTGAGAAGATTTGTTTGCTTTCTTCTCGCGTCTCGGCAGCTGCTGAAAGTAACTAATAAAGTAACTTGTAATCTAACTTAGTTACTTTTAAAATCAAGCAATCAGTAAAGTAACTAAGTAGTTATTAAAGGAGTGATCAGATTACTTTTTCAAGGTTACTATGGCAACACTGATCATGACTCAGAGACTTCACGAGTCAGTTAGCCATCAGAACCAGTACCTGAGACATGTTTTAAAGGCTGGTGAATACAATGTGGTGATGATTACTGGTTTCTGTGTAAATGTTAGAGCAGTTAAAACAGCACTAAAGTCAGGGGGGGTGCACCTGACAGGAGAAAACGTTTTAATTAAGTTGAAATATGTTGTTGGTTGTGTCTTGCAGCCCTGATCACCAGGTCCAGTCAGGTGTGGTTCAGCCGAGGCTCAGCCGGGGAGAAAAGTGCAGATCTGCAGTCATGTATATTTACAGAGACCAATGAAAACCCTCAGGAGCTCTCAGCTGTTCCACACCCCCCATCTTCCTGAACCATCCAACCAGCACCACAGAACCAGTATCCCCTCTCGTTTCCGGCTTCTGGGCCAGACAGTCCCACTGAACGCACCACAGCCAATCAGAGGGTTGCTATGGTGCATTCCAGTTGTACCGGGCAGTGGGAGCACCTAGCTATCTTACCTTAGCCACACATTTTACAAGCTAGCTAGTAAATGCTATCTACAATAAGCACAGAAAGTAGGGAGGAGTGTTTGGTAGATTATTACTCTCATCCCGTCTAAATTCCAGTTATCCCTCTGGAGCCTCCTCTGTGAGGAGGAGCCTCGTCTGTGAGGAGGAGCCTCGTCTGTGAGGAGGAGCCTCGTCTGTGAGGAGGAGCCTCGTCTGTGAGGAGGAGCCTCGTCTGTGAGGAGGAGCCTCGTCTGTGAGGAGGAGCCTCGTCTGTGAGGAGGCTCTAAGGGAAGCAAACACCAATACCAAACACACACACACTCCCTTACTGTCTGTGCTTTGTTGATGTGTGTGATGCTTGTCTCTAATAGTGTGCGTTACTATCAGGGCCATGCGACTGCTGATCTCCTGCTTTTATTGTTTGTTTGTATATATTGATATTGCACTGTTTGACGAACCTGTGACCTGCGGCTTTCATTAAAAATCTTTGAACGATCCTTTGGTCCAGTGATTGATTAAAATGGGCAGGTGTTTCAGCCTCAGATATTTCTGGCAGTGTGAGATGTGTGTTTCAGCCTCAGATATTTCTGGCAGTGTGAGATGTGTGTTTCAGCCTCAGATATTTCTGCCAGTGTGAGATGTGTGTTTCAGCCTCAGATATTTCTGCCAGTGTGAGATGTGTGTTTCAGCCTCAGTGTGAGATGTGTGTTTCAGCCTCAGATATTTCTGGCAGTGTGAGATGTGTGTTTCAGCCTCAGTGTGAGATGTGTGTTTCAGCCTCAGATATTTCTGGCAGTGTGAGATGTGTGTTTCTGAAGAAGTGAAACTGTATCCGAGGTTCAGACAGGAAGTAACCGATGCCTCCATCTGGCGCTGACAGGAAGTCCGGCTCTGACCACATGAGCGATGAAGTCATCGTCGCTCAGACCGGCTTTGGCTCATCCTGTCAGCTGAACATTAACAGATACAATGAAAAGATCCTCTTTATGACCCAATTTGATTGGAAGGGATCCCTCTGGCTCGCTGATATAAATGAATAGATCATTACATTGTTTTTGCTCAGACAGCTTTTCCTGTGAAAGGAACAAAGTCCTGGAACTTGCTACCTGATCACTTGAACTCTGCTGCTAACTTCACCACTTTTAAGAGAGCTACCAAATCCTGCTTAATCCAACTACAAACATGTTCCCATGTCTGGTTTCAACGTTTCTAATGTATGCATTACTGTATCTGTCCCTACCAACTAAACGATAAATAAATACAAAAGACATTCAGGCTGATGTTCTCACACCAGAGGCTGCTCTCTTATATTTCGATCAAGTCAAACTCAGACTTTTTTCTGTTTTCGTTCTGTTTTTGTGCTTCTGATTAAAGTCGCGGTGCATCACTTTTTACAGTGTGTCGCTGTGTGACTCGCTGTGTGTGTGTGTGAAGGTGTCAGTGTTTAAATGTGTGTGTCAGTGTGTGTGAGTGTGTTCATGATGAAGCTGGCTCTGCTCCTCGCTCTGCTCTCAGGTAACTTTGATCAGATTCATTTCATTAACAGAAAGTCCCGTTTTTATTATTCAGGTTGAGATGTTTCTGCAGAGCTTCGAGGCTAAAGAACATCAAACATTTGTTAGTATTTTATTATAGTTTGAACAACATCCTTAACTTAATCTTAGAGCTGTTTTAAAGTGAGCTGATAATAAGGAGCGTTATTTAAAGGACCGTCCCTCTGATCTGGAGCGCCTCTGTTTATCAGAGTGAGTATATCTGTGGATCGCCCGCAGACTCCGGACTGTAAGACTTGACCCACAGACTTGTTTTGGGACTCATCAGTTGTCACTTGGGACTTGATTTAGGGATTAATTTGAGTTGTGTCTATTTCATTTGGAGCTTGAATGCTAAGACTTGATTGGGAATTTGTATGTCTAGATCTGGGACCTGAATTTTGGACTTCACTTGAGACTCAATACAAGACTTGTGATCTGAGAAACAGAGACTGGGTGCTCGGGTCAGTGACAGTGAGACAGAGGTGATGGATCAGTCTTCAGACCAGAGTTTATGTGTTGATCTGTGCTCTCTGTGTTTGTCTCCTCAGTCTCTGGAGGATCCGGCCTCAGAGTGCCGAGTGTCTCAGGTCAGGACGTGACTCTGCCCTGTACATATGACATTAAAACATACGGACCCCTGGCGGTATGTTGGATTCGGGGGGACATCCCAAACTCTGGATGCAGTAAGCAGCTGACCGCTTCAGACGGACGTCAGGTGGTGTTCGGGGGCAGGGGCTTCCAGCAGGTACCAGTTGCTGGGTCGCCTGCTGGACGGAGACGTTTCCCTGACCGTCCTCAAGGTCTCGGAGCTGGACGCCGGGCGCTACGGCTGCAGGGTGGAAATCCCAGGCTGGTTCAATGACGAAAAACATCACATCGATCTGACGGTGGAGAGAGGTGAGGGTCATTACTCGGTGTGAAAACAACCGTAACGTCTGGTGAGGGGCATCATGGGAGTTGTGGTCCTCAGCTTCTTCTGGATTCCTTCACTGTCCAAGAAAATGTTCAAATATTTAAAAAAAGGTATGGAAATGAAAACAAGTCTAAGTGTCAGGGAAATCAGCGTTTAGAAAAAACGCTTTAAGAAGTTTTTTATTTCAGTAGGAAAAGCAACAGTTTGCCCAAAAATCCAAATCACTGGATTTGTTAACCCTAACCCTAACCTGACTTCTCCGGAAAATCTTAAAATCTTATTTCGACCCTAATCTAAAATATTCCAACACATTTCAACGGAAACGTTCAAAAAATATTTGAATGAAACTATCTAAATAACTTCTGGGGAAACTATCATAAAAGTGTGGATTCCCTAAATGTGGGTTCTTTATAATCCGACAAAACCAGTAAAAACATCTCACAGAAAACTGGAAAATCTTAAATCCGATCTTCATGTTTTTTAGGAACGTTAATAAAACCGTGTTTCTGTTTCAGCTCCAGAGACGACCACACCTTCCCACACAGAGACGGCTTCAGAGCAGACACACACACACACAGCAGCAGGTAACACACACACACACACACACACACACACACACACACACACACACACACACACACACACACACACACACACACACACACACACACACACACACACACACACACACACACACACACACACGGGTAACACTCTGTCTGGTGTCCTGCAGATCTAATGAGCTCACAGATCCTCCAGACCAACAGCAGCTTCAGCGCCGAGGTGAGCAACCACTGCAGATCCTTTTATAAAATACGGTGTAGTGCTAATGTGTGTGTGTGTGTGTGTGTGTGTGTGTGTGTGTGTGTGTGTGTGTGTGTGTGTGTGTGTGTGTGTGTGTGTGTGTGTGTGTGTGTGTGTGTGTGTGTGTCAGCAGGCCGGGGGCAGCAGTGTGTTCCTGCTGTGTGTTGTGTTGGGGATGCTAGCTGTGCTGACGCTGGTCGCTGCAGTCCTGGTTCTCGGTGAGTTGAACAGGAAGAGTTTGATTTGTTTGTTTGTGATGGTGTTTATTCTTCACACACCAGTCCACCAGTCCCTGAACCAGAGGAACTGAGCTTCTTTTCTCTTCCTTATTTCTGCAGCCAGCCGACAGAGACGACTCAGCAACAAGTGAGTGCTCCGCTTCAGAGGAACGCTTCTGTTCACACGGCTCTGCAGAGTTCGGGGTTCGTGACTCAGCAGAGACGTCACGAGTCGGTAGATTTCCCACCATCTCAGGGAACCTCGGGTCGCACCGCCCTCCCACGCACTAACACTCGACTGAAACTCAGAGAGCTGGATCAGTCAGAACCGAAACCCCCGTCTCAGGGATCACTCGATAATATCCATGAGTCAAACCTGTGATGAGTGGAAACCTTACAGCTTCAGCCGTTAGTTTCAGATCAACGGACATCTTCCTGGATGAGGCTGATATCCTCATGAATCATCAGAGCTCAAATTTACAACAATAATCACATTTTCATTCCATCATTGATATCTTTATTAATACTATTGTAAAATTCATATTTGTACCTACTTCTCTTTGTTGTGATTGCAGTAAAATTAGCACATTTATTCTATTTATTTAAGGTCTTTATTATATTCTTTAAATGATGTTTTTAAACTGAAGTAGAGCGACTCTCATGGAATCCAGTGTCTACAGGATGACAAAAATGGCTAAAAACCAACCAAAATTTAAGGGAATCCAAAAACTAAAATAGAATTTGTTCAGAAAATATTTTTGTAATATAAAATCCTGAATGTGGCCAAAAAGTTTGAGCTGAGACGGATAACATCTTAAAATTCACACAAAAATAATCAATATACAAAAAGAACACAGAACAAAATCCAAAATATTTGTACGTATTTTAATTCCATTTAATGTAAATTTGTATTGCACCGTTACTGTTTCAGTTATATCCATATCTATCTTTAGTCTTTATTTATTCAGTTGTATTCTTTTCTTAACTGAAATGAAGTGACTGCCACAAAAGAAAGAAATCTGATGGTGATCAATATATCCTTTGTTTCCGTCTCGCAGCTCGGAGCCTCGGGTCCTCGGCCCGGTGGCGTCGGAGCTGCAGCTGCAGAGCCGCAGCTTGGCCTTGGAAAACATTTACCAGGTGGACGAGGACGGTGGCCGCGGTGACGGCGGAGAGTACGAGGTTCTCCCCTGAATCTCCGCCCACTAATAGACAGGAAGTCCACCAGTTCTGCCCGGGGTGTAATTAATGTAGAACCGCCACTGAGTTCTAGACAAGAACCGAGGAAGGGAGTGAACACTGAAGCCCATATTTGGAATGACCCTGGTGGTCAGAAGTGGATACTGCAGCTTATGTGACGTCATTCTGGCTCAATCAGACTTTGTCCCATTGACCATCAACAGCCCTTATGGGAGTGATCGGGTAAATGACTCTGACGGCGATACGGGCATATTGTGCGGAGGCGGGGCTTAAGATTGTTCAGGGCAACGCAGATGCCCCTGCTCTTTTGGTCCAATGATTGGAGTAGATTGATGGTCGTTAGGCTTCATGCACTACCCCCCCCTCCCCCAGTCTTCCTGGAGTAAACCACATGATCCCTGCCATGCTTGTGTCTACGTCTGTTGTTTTATTAATAAACCTGAAGTTTCTACCAGTTGTGGGCCCTCTCCTACAATGTGTTCTGTAGTGCATGTCAATGGTCTGCAGAGGCTGAAATCCCTGTGTTCCTGCGCTGCTGTCATGATGAACTGTTTCTGGATGGGGATCAGAGATGACCTCAGGGTGAAAGTATTTCCTGTGCAGTGTGAAGGTGTCAACAGGAAGTGGTGGTGCAGGTTGGACCGGTTCTTCAGAAACCTGCGTCCCTCAGGTGAGCTCTTCTTCTTCTGTGGTTTGATGTGTTTCAGCTTCACTGTGGCTCCTGGATCTGAGTGCTCTGATACTAGTCAGTTTATATCTGGACTAGAGTCCTGTAGTCTGGGGTCTGACTGGGTTTCAGGGTCAGATCTGCAGGATGATCGTGGTCCGACAGCCCGGAGTAGACGACGCAGCTGAGTGGGCGACCGGAGTGTGTGACTGCTGCCAGGACATGAGAGAGTGTAAATACTATTACTGTTATTCTTGTTTTGTTGTTGTTGGTATTATTGTTATTATTATTTTTGTTGTTGTTGTTAGTATTATTGTTATTTGTATTTATTTACTTGTTGATTATTTGTATCATTTACATCTTGATCATTGTAATTGTTGTAAGTATTAACTCTGATGTGTTTCCAGGCTGCCGGTGGTTCTGGTGCTGCCCCTGCTCGGCCTGCAGACTCTCCCAGCAGCTGGGTCAGTGTCTCTGTCTCCCCCTGCTGGACGTCTGCGGCTGCATCCGACCAATCACCTTCTCCATGCGGGTCCACGTGAGGCAGCGCTACGGCATCAGGGTGAGGACAAAAAGACTCCTCTTTATTTCTCTCCATCGCTCCTCCGTAGACAGCTGGAGGATGTTTCTGCGTTGGTCCCTGGAGGCAGCATCCCCCTGGTCCAACGGGATTCCTGCACGTGATTTTGGATTAGAATCTCTGAGTCAAACAGACCTTTCTGATATTTACACACCACCGCTGAGCTAAAGGCGTTTGGTCTTGTCTTATTTTTATTATTTAGAGTTTATTAGATGAACTGTCTGCTCTGTGGTGCGTTCAGGGAACCATGTGCAGGGACTGCCTCTGCTCCACCTTCTGCGTCCCCTGTGTTTGGTGTCAGATGTCTCGAGAGGTGACGGACCGGAAGCTGCCGACCGGGCTGGGTGACCTCATCAGCCGCTGATGATGTCATCGCCCATCGCTGTGACATCACTGTGAGAGCTGCGCTGTCATTGGTTGCTTCACTAATAATGTGACTTCTAATTGTGTGTTCTTGTATGAATTATCTTCTTTAATTGTATTTTGTTTCCTATCAAACGTGTCTTTTGGGTGACCTCATCGGCCGCTTATGACATCACTGTAAACGCTGTACAGTGATTGGCTAGTTTACTAATAACCAATACTTCAATTATGTGTGTTGCTATCTGATTTAGATATATTTTATCTCAAATGTGTGTATTTTATATTTATCTTGTTTTCGTTGTGTACTTTTTAGATTTTGTAATTCATAATTGTTTTTTAGTATTTTTGTCATTTTTTAAAATTATAAACTACGGCGTAAATGTTTGAAAAAAATAACCTGGATATTTATTCCTGAAATGTCTTATTATTGATATTTATCAGGAATAAATAGTATAATTTAGTTGGGGAGATAGAGAGTGACATAAAACACTGCTATACAATCTGCAGCCCGGTGCTTTTATTTTGAAATCTCCGCCTGTAGTCTGCAGATATCACACACGTGTTCTTTAATATATTTAGTTACATTTAATGTGTAGTTACTTATTTATCTACTCTTGTTTATTATTCAGATTGCTTCCTTTCAGCCAAGAAGTGGGACAAGAGAAAATGCCATTTTAGAGCTATTGATATTTAAAATAACACTGATTTTACATTTTGTCTAAGGACAAGTATATTTAACACAAGTGCATGTTTTAGCATTTTGGGCATGGATTATTCATCATTTTACAGGTGGGAGAGGAAATGTCTTCCAATTCTGGAATGACCCTTAAGCTGAAAAAGTCACTGACATTAGGATGTATCAGGATCTTAACATTTGGGGAGTGAAAGGTACAACAGTCAAACAAGAAATGAAGGGAAAATAAAACAAAGAACTGAGAAATAAGACAGTACTGTAAAGCCTGGTGCTTTTATTTTGAAATCTCCCCTTGTCGTTCTGTTCCGGTGCGCTGGGGGCGCTGGGGGGCTCTCTGCAGACAAAAGAGCAGCAGAAGTAGAAACTCTACACGTGTGTTCTGGGTCAGCGTGTTGTGAGCAGAGCAGTTCTTTATTAATAGTCTAAGATAATAAACCAACAGACTTCAGTTCGAAATGACGAAGGTGAAGAAGGAGAAGCTTCCTGCGGAGGTCGAGGAGACCCCCGAGAAATCCACCCCGGAGCAGAAGGTGAATCTGAACCCGATCTGCCAGCCGCTGGCCTCCAGGAAGCTCAGCAAGAAACTCTACAAGTGCGTCAAAAAGGGTGAGGAAACAGATGGAAACACACCTGAAACACAGGTGGAAAAGACCCTGTAATCTGTACTGAAACCTGAGGGGAGCTGGCTGCTGCTTCTGTTGAGTTCCTGCAGGGGAAGCGTTAGAAAAGGGATGACTTTAAAACGTTTCTACATAGCTGGACACTTTAATAACATGCTATATTTCTTTATTGTACCTTCTACAAATCAGTATACTCTGCTGATTAATTCGGCATACAACATGTGAAGATAAAGGTGATGATGATGATGGTTTATTTCCTGCTCTTCTGTGTCGTCAGGAACTTGTTAATGGGATGTTTGCTCGGGTTCCGCCTCGTGTTCTGGGAGCAGTGGGAATATTAAAGCATATTTGATTCCTCAGATTTGTGGTGTTTGTCAAGATGTAAATCATGTTTCTGCAAATGTTTTCTCTTTAGTTTCAGGTGTTTATAGTAACTCCAAACTGGGTTTAAACAAAGACTTTCGAGTTCCTGCAGCCTTTGCAAATGTTAGTCTGTGTCATTAATACAGAAACGGTCCATATGTTCACTGATTCATTCTCAGCGGGTTTAGTAGACTCCTGCAGAACCAGGTTACAGAACTACAGACGGAGACTACAGACAGGCTCTGATTCATTTAGATGTGTGTTTAGTATGCAATCAGAAACGGTGTGCTTCCTGCAGGCCTTACAGATGTTCAGTCGGTGTTAAAGCTTCAGAAAGACTGAGGTTCATGTTAAAATCTGTTTGTACTTTATTCTGAAAATATTATCCTTTCACTCTGAAGTTTGGTTCAGTGTCTGACGTGTTTTTATCCCCCAGCGGTCAAAGTGAAGAACATCCGGCGGGGGGTGAAGGAGGTCCAGAAGTTCATCAACAAGGGAGAGAAAGGGTCAGTCCTGTCCTCCGTGTGTCCTCGGCCTGTCCTCGGTCTGTCATCAGTGTGTCCTCGGTCTGTCCTTACTATTGTGTACTTCCTGTTGCAGTATCGTGGTTCTGGCCGGCGACACGCTGCCCATCGATGTGTACTGCCACCTGCCCGTCATGTGTGAGGACCGGAACCTGCCGTACGCCTACATCCCGTCCAAAGGGGTGAGTGTGAGGCCCCGTAGAGTCTGAGGCTCTTCTATTATCAACATTAGATAACTCTAAACTGTTTCCTGCTCCTAGTATCTGTAGTGCACCTCATCAACCCTTCAGAATAAAAACACCATGTCAGCTGATCAGTCATGAAGAGTTTAGCAAATGCTTAATTTCTACTGTAAAAACGTTATCTGCACTTTATTCTGAAGATATCTGCACTTTATTCTGAAGGTATCTGCACTTTATTCTGAAGATATCTGCACTTTATTCTGAAAATATCTGCACTTTATTCTGAAGATATCTGCACTTTATTCTGAAGATATCTGCACTTTATTCTGAAAATATCTGCACTTTATTCTGAAGATATCTGCACTTTATTCTGAAAATATCTGCACTTTATTCTGAAGATATCTGCACTTTATTCTGAAGATATCTGCACTTTATTCTGAAGATATCTGCACTTTATTCTGAAGATATCTGCACTTTATTCTGAAGATATCTGCACTTTATTCTGAAGATATCTGCACTTTATTCTGAAGATATCTGCACTTTATTCTGAAAGATATCTGCACTTTATTCTGAAGATATCTGCACTTTATTCTGAAAATATCTGCACTTTATTCTGAAGATATCTGCACTTTATTCTGAAAATATCTGCACTTTATTCTGAAGATATCTGCACTTTATTCTGAAGATATCTGCACTTTATTCTGAAAATATCTGCACTTTATTCTGAAGATATCTGCACTTTATTCTGAAAATATCTGCACTTTATTCTGAAGATATCTGCACTTTATTCTGAAAGTCTGATATTTCTGCATCAGCCTCAACAGTGACTCAGCAGTTTTTCAGAAAGCTGACTCTATTTATTTATATGTATTTTTTCACTAACGTGTTTCAGGACCTCGGCTCGTCGGCCGGCTCCAAGCGTCCAACCTGCGTCATCCTGATCAAACCTCACGAGGATTACCAGGAGGCGTATGATGAGTGCGAACAGGAAGTCAACAGTCTGCCCAAACCCCTGTGAACACACACACACACACACACACACACACACACACACACACACACACACACACACACACACACACACACACACACACACACACACACACACACACACACACACACACAGAGCTCTACGTTTCCATACAGATAATCAGTGTATGTCTTGTCGGCTAGCAGTTTCTATCCACTTCCAGTCATTGTGCTAAGCTAGGCTAACCCTGACCGTTTATTCCTTTACAAGGTGTAAATAAACACATCTGTTCCCACTGGCGTCCCACTGGCGTCCCACTGGCGTCCCACTGGCGTCCCACTGGCGTCCCTGTGGATTCCAGTAAATGTAGGGATTTGTTAAAGGGATTAATATTCAGATTTTCTTAAATCACAAACTTTTCCTGAGATTTTAAAGTTGAAATTTAGCTTTAAAAACGTTATGGATTTGACAATGGGAAATAAAGTGTATTAAACACGTTTTTCTTCAATAGCGTTTTGATTTTAATCTCAGAATATTTTCCTTTTATTTATGAGAATGTTCAAGAATTTTTGGGAGATTTTTTTTCTTGTAAATTCCCTGTTTAAGCTCAACATATAAAATTCCATTATTGTTGAAGTGTGTTTCACAGCTCCTCTGAATGTTCCTCCCTTCCCTCGGCTCTGTATGTCAGTAGCAGTGGCGTCCTGCTCTCCCTGCAGATCACATGTGAGTGACATGATAACGTGACGTTCCATCGTCAGCAGGAAGCTTTTATTTTCTAAAACTGATTTGGATTTGGTGTTTCTGTTTTAATTCACTCTGTTTTTTAATAAAATGAATGTGAACTGAAGCTGTGTCTTTTCTTTCACCTGAAAACATCCTTGAGTTTATGAAGCTGGAAGTTAAGAAGTAATTACTGGATGAAATGTATTTAGTTAAAACCTGAATAATAAAAAGTTATGGAATCGAACCCAACATGTAATAATTAATGCTTTAAATAAAACTGTAGATTTATGTAATCCTGTGATTGAATCAGCCCCCCGGGGCAGCGGTGCATCATTTAAATACAGTGGGGCAAAAAAGTATTTAGTCAGCCACCAACTGTGCAAGTTCTCCCATTTCAAAAGATGAGGCCTGTAATTTCATCATAGGTACACTTCAACTATGAGAGACAGAATGGGAAAAAACAATCCAGGAAATCACATTGTAGGATTTTAAAGAATTTATTTCAAATGATTGTGGAAAATAAGTATTTGGTCAATAACAAAAGTTCATCTCAATACTTTGTTGTATACCCTTTGTTGGCAATGACAGAGGTCAAAGGTTTTCTGTAAGTCTTCACAAGGTTTCCACACTTGCTGGTATTTTGGCCCATTCCTCCATGCAGATCTCCTCTAAAGCAGGGATGTGTTGGGGCTGTCACTGGGCAACACGGACTTTCAACTCCCTCCAAAGATTTTCTATGGGGTTGAGATCTGGAGACTGGCTAGGCCACTCCAGGACCTTGAAATGCTTCTTACGAAGCCACTCCTTCGTTGCCCTGGCGGTGTGTTAGGGATCATTGTCATGCTGAAAGACCCCACGCTTCATCTTCAGTGCCCTTGCTGATGGAAGGAGGTTTTCACTCAAAACCTCACGATACATGGCCCCATTCATTCTTTCCTTTACACGGATCAGTCGTCCTGGTCCCTTTGCAGAAGAACAGCCCCAAAGCATGATGTTTCCACCCCCATGCTTCACAGTAGGTATGGTGTTCTTTGGATGCAACTCTGCATTCTTTCTCCTCCAAACACGACGAGTTGAGTTTTTACCAAAAAGTTCTATTTTGGTTTCATCTGACCATATGACATTCTCCCAATCCTCTTCTGGATCATCCAAATGCCCTCTAGCAAACTTCAGACGGGCCTGGACATGTACTGGCTTAAGCAGGGGGACACGTCTGGAACTGCAGGATTGAAGTCCCTGGCGGCGTAGTGTGTTACTGATGGTAGCCTCTGTTACTTTGGTCCCAGCTCTCTGCAGGTCATTCACTAGGTCCCCCCGTGTGGTTCTGGGATTTTTGCTCACCGTTCTTGTGATCATTTTGACCCCACGGGGTGAGATCTTGCGTGGAGCCCCAGATCGAGGGAGATTAGCAGTGGTCTTGTATGTCTTCCATTTTCTAATAATTGCTCCCACAGTTGATTTCTTCACACCAAGCTGCTTACCTATTGCACATTCAGTTTTCCCAGCCTGGTGCAGGTCTACAATTTTGTCTCTGGTCTCCTTTGACAGCTCTTTGGTCTTGGCCATAGTGGAGTTTGGAGTATGACTGTTTGAGGTTGTGGACAGGTGTCTTTTATACTGATAACGACTTCAAAAAGGTGCCATTAATACAGGTAACGAGTGGAGGACAGAGGAGCCTCTTAAAGAAGAAGTTACAGGTCTGTGAGAGCCAGACATCTTGCTTGTTTGTAGGTGACCCAATACTTATTTTACCGAGGAATTTATAATGAATTCATTAAAATCCTACAATGTGATTTCCTGGATTGTTTCTCATTCTGTCTCTCATAGTTGAAGTGTACCTATGATGAAAATTACAGGCCTCTCATCTTTTTAAATGGGAGAACTTGCACAATTGGTGGCTGACTAAATACTTGTTTGCCCCACTGTAGATAATTATGAAATGTTTGTAGTTGAGACTAAACTTCAGGAGGGCTAACATTCAACTTATCACACCCTGCAGGTTCAGTCGGGGGACATTAATGCTCCTGATTTACAGAGGCGTGAAGACTTCAGATTTGACAGAACAGGTGTGTTTTTCTCATCCCTGAAGGAAGCTGGTCTCGTGTTCCTCGCAGGTTCTTCAGGTTCCTGTAGTCCAGGTGTTCCTCTTTAACAGGGGCCCCTCGTTCGGTTTGGCCCCCGGCCTCCAGAGACCTGAGTAACTGTGGTTTGTCTCTGAGGTGTGTGTGAGGTTTGTCTGAGCACTACGTTGCGATGTGTGTGTGCTGGTGTAGAGTTTCAAGGGGGGGGGGGGGGGGGTTCTAAGACAGAATCCTGAATTTAAGTTCTGAGTAAAAATGAGTCTCAGTTCAGGGTCTCAGTTCAGGGTCTCAGTTCAGGGTCTCAGTTCAGGGTCTCAGTTCAGGGTCTCAGTTCAGGGTCTCAGTTCAGGGTCTCAGTTCAGGGTCTGAGTGTACTGCCGAGTGTGTACTGCTGAGTGTGTGTACTGCTGAGTGTACTGCTGAGTGTGTACTGCTGAGTGTACTGCTGAGTGTGTGTACTGCTGAGTGTACTGCTGAGTGTGTACTGCTGAGTGTGTGTACTGCCGAGTGTACTGCTGAGTGTGTACTGCTGAGTGTACTGCTGAGTGTGTACTGCTGAGTGTACTGCTGAGTGTGTACTGCTGAGTGTGTGTACTGCCGAGTGTACTGCTGAGTGTGTACTGCTGAGTGTGTACTGCTGAGTGTGTGTACTGCTAAGTGTACTGCTGAGTGTGTACTGCTGAGTGTGTGTACTGCTGAGTGTACTGCTGAGTGTACTGCTGAGTGTACTGCTGAGTGTGTGTACTGCTGAGTGTGTGTACTGCTGAGTGTACTGCTGAGTGTGTACTGCTGAGTGTACTGCTGAGTGTGTGTACTGCTGAGTGTGTGTACGCTGAGTGTACTGCTGAGTGTGTACTGCTGAGTGTGTACTGCCGAGTGTACTGCTGAGTGTGTCTGAGTGTACTGCTGAGTGTACTGCTGAGTGTACTGCTGAGTGTGTACTGCTGAGTGTACTGAGTGTACTGTGAGTGTACTGCTGAGTGTACTGCTGAGTGTGTACTGCTGAGTGTACTGCTGAGTGTACTGCTGAGTGTACTGCTGAGTACTGCTGAGTGTGTACTGCTGAGTGTGTACTGCTGAGTGTGTACTGCTAGAGTGTACTGCTGAGTGTACTGCTGAGTGTTGTGTGTACTGCTGAGTGTGTGTACTGCTGAGTGTACTGCTGAGTGTGTACTGCTGAGTGTACTGCTGAGTGTACTGCTGAGTGTACTGCTGAGTGTACTGCTGAGTGTACTGCTGAGTGTGTACTGCTGGTGTACTGCTGAGTGTACTGCTGAGTGTGTACTGCTGAGTGTACTGCTGAGTGTACTGCTGAGTGTTGTACTGCTGAGTGTACTGCTGAGAGTGTACTGCTGAGTGTGTGTACTGCTGAGGTGTACTGCTGAGTGTGTACTGCTGAGTGTACTGCTGAGTGTGTACTGCTGAGTGTGTGTACTGCTGAGTGTACTGCTGAGTGTGTACTGCTGAGTGTACTGCTGAGTGTACTGCTGAGTGTACTGCTGAGTGTACTGCTGAGAGTGTACTGCTGAGTGTGTGTACTGCTGAGTGTACTGCTGAGTGTGTACTGCTGAGTGTACTGCTGAGTGTACTGCTGAGTGTACTGCTGAGTGTACTGCTGAGTGTGTACTGCTGAGTGTGTACTGCCGAGTGTACTGCTGAGTGTACTGCTGAGTGTGTACTGCTGAGTGTACTGCCGAGTGTGTACTGCTGAGTGTGTACTGCTGAGTGTGTACTGCTGAGTGTGTGTGTGTGTGTGTGTGTGTGTGTGTGTGTGTGTGTGTGTGTGTGTGTGTGTGTGTGTGTGTGTGTGTGTGTGTGTGTGTGTCCTGAGGCTGCGTGGTGTGTAAACAAGTGACACACTTACACTATTTATAACTTCATTCATTTATCTCTCTCTCACACACACACACACACACACACACACACACACACACACACACACACACACACACACACACACACACACACACACACACACACACACACACACACACACACACACACACATACACACACACACACACACTTCTCAGGCTGTGTAGAAACACACTATCAGAGTCTTCATTGATCAGCTGATCTGACAGAGTGTGCCGCCTGTTTACTGTCACACACACATCAATGATGATGTGATGGGTAAACACACACACACACACTCACCCACACACACACCCACACCCACACCCACACACACACACACACACACACACACACACACACACACACACACACACACACACACACACACACACACACACACACACACACACACACACACACACACACACATTTAAACTAAGTCCATTGAGACTGCAGAACACTCAGTGTTGATTAGCCTCTGTCTTTGAGCTGCAGCTTCACATGTTCATGATTGACGGAGGTTATTTAAACCAATCAGAACATCTTCTCTCACGGTGTGTGTGACGCCATAAATAACATGTGCACTCAACAGGAAATCCAGTTTGAGCCGGAAGTAAATCACATTTAATCCATTCCTTAATATTTAGTTGATTTCCTTTTTATTCCCTGGAGGTTTTACTGTATTTGTGACAAACCGACCAAGCCTGATGCCAGAGAGTGAACGTGAGGGAATGAACCTCTGACTGAGAGCGTTACGGCACTGACACATGAAGGAAAGGCTTTTTAATCCCCTATGTAAAACCCTTTGACTTTAACCCAGAGGAAGCCCTCTGACTGTCAGGAGATCAGAGGTTTCATTTCTGACCAGAATCACCTGCCATTGATTCGTCTAACCAGCTAACTAGTTACCTAGCCTCAGCAGCAGTCCCCGCTGTGCAAACACTGTTTTACATCCTGCTCTGGACTGTGTTTATCTCTGTTGATCTGGACTGTGTTTATCTGGACTGTGTTTATCTGGACTGTGTTTATCTCTGTTGATCTGGACTGTGTTTATCTGTTATCTGGACTCTGTTTATCTGGACTCTGTTTATCTGGACTGTGTTTATCTCTGTTTATCTGGACTGTGTTTATCTCTGTTTATCTGGACTGTGTTTATCTGGACTGTGTTTATCTGGACTGTGTTTATCTCTGTTTATCTGGACTGTGTTTATCTCTGTTTATCTGGACTGTGTTTATCTCTGTTGATCTGGACTGTATTTATCTCTGTTTATCTGGACTCTGTTTATCTCTGTTTATCTGGACTCTGTTTATCTCTGTTTATCTGGACTGTGTTTATCTGGACTGTGTTTATCTCTGTTGATCTGGACTGTGTTTATCTCTGTTTATCTGGACTGTGTTTATCTGGACTGTGTTTATCTCTGTTTATCTGGACTGTGTTTATCTCTGTTTATCTGGACTGTGTTTATCTCTGTTTATCTGGACTGTGTTTATCTCTGTTTATCTGGACTCTGTTTATCTCTGTTTATCTGGACTCTGTTTATCTCTGTTTATCTGGACTCTGTTTATCTCTGTTTATCTGGACTGTGTTTATCTGGACTGTGTTTATCTCTGTTGATCTGGACTGTATTTATCTCTGTTTATCTGGACTCTGTTTATCTCTGTTTATCTGGACTCTGTTTATCTCTGTTTATCTGGACTCTGTTTATCTCTGTTTATCTGGACTCTGTTTATCTCTGTTTATCTGGACTGTGTTTATCTGGACTGTGTTTATCTCTGTTGATCTGGACTGTGTTTATCTCTGTTTATCTGGACTGTGTTTATCTGGACTGTGTTTATCTCTGTTTATCTGGACTGTGTTTATCTCTGTTTATCTGGACTGTGTTTATCTCTGTTTATCTGGACTGTGTTTATCTGGACTGTGTTTATCTCTGTTGATCTGGACTGTGTTGATCTGGACTGTGTTTATCTGGACTGTGTTTATCTCTGTTTATCTGGACTGTGTTTATCTCTGTTTATCTGGACTGTGTTTATCTGGACTGTGTTTATCTCTGTTGATCTGGACTCTGTTTATCTGGACTGTGTTTATCTCTGTTTATCTGGACTGTGTTTAACTGGACTCTGTTGATCTGGACTGTGTTTATCTGGACTGTGTTTATCTGGACTGTGTTTATCTGGACTGTGTTTATCTCTGTTGATCTGGACTGTGTTTATCTCTGTTGATCTGGACTGTGTTTATCTCTGTTGATCTGGACTGTGTTTATCTGTACTGTGTTTATCTCTGTTGATCTGGACTGTGTTTATCTGGACTGTGTTTATCTCTGTTGATCTGGACTGTGTTTATCTCTGTTGATCTGGACTGTGTTTATCTCTGTTGATCTGGACTGTGTTTATCTGTACTGTGTTTATCTCTGTTGATCTGGACTCTGTTTATCTGGACTGTGTTTATCTCTGTTTATCTGGACTGTGTTTATCTGGACTCTGTTGATCTGGACTCTGTTGATCTGGACTGTGTTTATCTGGACTGTGTTTATCTCTGTTTATCTGGACTCTGTTTATCTCTGTTTATCTGGACTGTGTTTATCTCTGTTTATCTGGACTGTGTTTATCTCTGTTTATCTGGACTCTGTTTATCTCTGTTTATCTGGACTGTGTTTATCTCTGTTTATCTGGACTGTGTTTATCTGGACTGTGTTTATCTGGACTGTGTTTATCTCTGTTTATCTGGACTGTGTTTATCTCTGTTTATCTGGACTGTGTTTATCTCTGTTTATCTGGACTGTGTTTATCTCTGTTGATCTGGACTGTGTTGATCTGGACTGTGTTTATCTGGACTGTGTTTATCTCTGTTTATCTGGACTGTGTTGATCTGGACTCTGTTGATCTGGACTGTGTTTATCTGGACTGTGTTTATCTGGACTGTGTTTATCTCTGTTGATCTGGACTGTGTTTATCTCTGTTGATCTGGACTGTGTTTATCTGGACTGTGTTTATCTCTGTTGATCTGGACTGTGTTTATCTCTGTTGATCTGGACTGTGTTTATCTGTACTGTGTTTATCTCTGTTGATCTGGACTCTGTTTATCTGGACTGTGTTTATCTCTGTTGATCTGGACTCTGTTTATCTGGACTGTGTTTATCTCTGTTTATCTGGACTGTGTTGATCTGGACTGTGTTTATCTGGACTGTGTTTATCTGGACTGTGTTTATCTCTGTTTATCTGGACTGTGTTTATCTGGACTGTGTTTATCTGGACTGTGTTTATCTCTGTTGATCTGGACTGTGTTTATCTGGACTGTGTTTATCTCTGTTGATCTGGACTGTGTTTATCTGGACTGTGTTTATCTCTGTTGATCTGGACTGTGTTTATCTCTGTTGATCTGGACTGTGTTTATCTGGACTGTGTTTATCTCTGTTGATCTGGACTGTGTTTATCTGGACTGTGTTTATCTCTGTTGATCTGGACTGTGTTTATCTCTGTTGATCTGGACTGTGTTTATCTCTGTTGATCTGGACTGTGTTTATCTCTGTTGATCTGGACTGTGTTTATCTCTGTTGATCTGGACTGTGTTTATCTCTGTTTATCTGGACTGTGTTTATCTCTGTTGATCTGGACTGTGTTTATCTGGACTGTGTTTATCTCTGTTTATCTGGACTGTGTTTATCTCTGTTGATCTGGACTGTGTTTATCTGGACTGTGTTTATCTCTGTTTATCTGGACTGTTTATCTGGACTGTGTTTATCTCTGTTGATCTGGACTGTGTTTATCTGGACTGTGTTGATCTGGACTGTGTTTATCTCTGTTTATCTGGACTCTGTTTATCTGGACTGTGTTTATCTGGACTGTGTTTATCTCTGTTGATCTGGACTGTGTTTATCTGGACTGTGTTTATCTCTGTTTATCTGGACTGTGTTTATCTCTGTTGATCTGGACTGTGTTTATCTCTGTTGATCTGGACTGTGTTTATCTGGACTGTGTTTATCTGGACTGTGTTTATCTCTGTTTATCTGGACTGTGTTTATCTGGACTGTGTTTATCTGGACTGTGTTTATCTGGACTGTGTTTATCTCTGTTGATCTGGACTGTGTTTATCTCTGTTTATCTGGACTGTGTTTATCTCTGTTTATCTGGACTGTGTTTATCTGGACTGTGTTTATCTCTGTTTATCTGGACTGTGTTTATCTCTGTTTATCTGGACTGTGTTTATCTGGACTGTGTTTATCTGGACTGTGTTTATCTCTGTTGATCTGGACTGTGTTTATCTGGACTGTGTTTATCTCTGTTGATCTGGACTGTGTTTATCTGGACTGTGTTTATCTCTGTTGATCTGGACTGTGTTTATCTCTGTTGATCTGGACTGTGTTTATCTGGACTGTGTTTATCTCTGTTGATCTGGACTGTGTTTATCTGGACTGTGTTTATCTCTGTTGATCTGGACTGTGTTTATCTCTGTTGATCTGGACTGTGTTTATCTCTGTTGATCTGGACTGTGTTTATCTCTGTTGATCTGGACTGTGTTTATCTCTGTTGATCTGGACTGTGTTTATCTCTGTTTATCTGGACTGTGTTTATCTCTGTTGATCTGGACTGTGTTTATCTGGACTGTGTTTATCTCTGTTGATCTGGACTGTGTTTATCTGGACTGTGTTTATCTCTGTTGATCTGGACTGTGTTTATCTCTGTTGATCTGGACTGTGTTTATCTGGACTGTGTTTATCTCTGTTGATCTGGACTGTGTTTATCTGGACTGTGTTTATCTCTGTTTATCTGGACTGTGTTTATCTCTGTTGATCTGGACTGTGTTTATCTGGACTGTGTTTATCTCTGTTTATCTGGACTGTTTATCTGGACTGTGTTTATCTCTGTTGATCTGGACTGTGTTGATCTGGACTCTGTTTATCTCTGTTTATCTGGACTGTGTTTATCTGGACTGTGTTTATCTGGACTGTGTTTATCTCTGTTGATCTGGACTGTGTTTATCTCTGTTGATCTGGACTGTGTTTATCTGGACTGTGTTTATCTGGACTGTGTTTATCTCTGTTGATCTGGACTGTGTTTATCTCTGTTGATCTGGACTGTGTTTATCTCTGTTGATCTGGACTGTGTTTATCTCTGTTGATCTGGACTGTGTTTATCTCTGTTGATCTGGACTGTGTTTATCTCTGTTGATCTGGACTGTGTTTATCTCTGTTGATCTGGACTGTGTTTATCTGGACTGTGTTTATCTCCGTTCTGTTTTGCTTTCTTTGATTTATTTATTATTAATATTCACATATTCATTTATTTAGCGCAAACTTTTCATTCTTTCTTTTGTTATGTTTGACTTTATTTGCTGTGTTAAATAGTGAAAAGGTTTACTATAAAAACTCAAACCCAATTCTGTTTTGTTTATTTATATTAGATGTTTTTAATGTAATTTATCTGAATTTTTTGGACTCATTTTTTTCAAAATCACATTTTGATTTGTTTAATTTTACCACAAGCTTCAGGGGTCAGGGGTCAGGGGTCAGGGCCCCCTGACTTTATACTTTATGTTCTTTAAATGTTCTAAAACATTGACGTTCGATGAGTTAATTTATGAAAAACAGGATCAGGTTTTTTTGGAAGTTTTTTATTCCAACAAAACATTCACTCCTTTTTTACGTTAATGAAAATATAAGTACACGTTCCGTACCGCTCCCAAAAATAAATAATTAAAACAACAACAACAACAACAATAATAATAAGGATGGTCCGGGCGTCTCAGGGCTGGAGCCCCGGGGGGTAAAGGGGGAGTTGGTCAGAGAACCCGCCTGGAAACAGGGCCTCGCTCTGGGCCTGCAGCAGCTGCTGCACCTCCTGCAGGTCGGGCAGCAAACTGCACGCCTGCAGCTCCGTGTACAGCGGGGGGGAGGAGTCATAGAGGGGGCGGGGGGAGCTGCAGGAGTTATAGAGGGGGGGGGAGGAGCTGCATGTCTCCCACTGTGGCACCACCGCGCCGGGGGGGGAGGCCGGCAGGTAGAGCGGGGGGACGTAAGATGGCATCGATTGCTCCTGCAGGAAGCTGCTCAGGTGGGGGGGGGGCGTCTGACACAGCAGGGACGCCATCGCGGCCGCTGCAATGCATCTTGGAAAGTTTGGGGCAGGGTTCAGAGGAGAAGGAGGAAGAGGAGGAGGAGGAGGAGGAAGGGTTCTCGTCAGACTTCCTCTTCCTCTTACGCCGGAAGTTCCCGTTATCGAACATCTTCTCACAGTTTGGATCCAGAGTCCAGTAGTTCCCTTTACCTGGAGAGGAGGAGGAGGAGGAGGAGATATTATAACCACTGTTTTCTAAACCTCAGCCCTCAAACCCTCTCTGTTCTGCTCAGATATTCCTAAAGCTGAGCTTTAAAGTTGAGTTTATCCCTCCGACACACTGCACCTGATAGGCGGGACATCTCTAAGAGGTTGACCAATCACAACGTAGCTGGCTCACCTGGATCGCTGCTGCTGCGCTCTACCTTCCGGAAGCAGTCGTTGAGGGACAGGTTGTGTCGTATGGAGTTCTGCCAGCCCGCCTTGCTGCGGCTGTAGAACGGGAAAAGCTCGCAGACGAAGGCGTAGATCTCGCTGAGGGTCCGGCGCTGCTGGGGGGCGCTCTGGATCGCCATGGCAATCAGCGCTGAGTACGAGTAGGGGGGTCGAACCGACAGAAGTATGGCATCCGAGAACCAGGGGCCCTGCATGGGGTACATGGGGGGCAGGAAGAGGGTCCCCGACCAGGTGTCGCTGCTGGGGGACCACGGTGAGGCCTCAGGGTCGGGGGGGCCGTAGAGGCTGAAGTCGGAGGGGTCGATGGCCAGAGAGGTGAGCTGCTGCTGGGGCAGGGGCCCTCCAATCAGGGTGTGGGAGGGGCCACGCTCCTGGATGAAAGACGACATCATCGAATCGATTCTTCTTCTGCTGTGTAAACCTGAGAGTGTGTGAGAGTGTGTGTCCTGTGACTCTGCTCACCTGACCTCTTATACTCTCACCTCCACTGTAGCCCCGCCCTCTGGGCAGCTGATTGGCTGCTGTCTCACACACACATTTACATGCGTAAGTGTGTGTGTGTGTGTGTAAATGTGCAAGTGTGTGTGTGGTGGGGCTGATTTGAATAAAACAGGTTGTTGAATTCCTCCCCCGGGCAGAT
Source organism: Eleginops maclovinus (assembly GCF_036324505.1). NCBI lineage: Eukaryota > Metazoa > Chordata > Actinopteri > Perciformes > Eleginopidae > Eleginops > Eleginops maclovinus. Next base: position 478,580 of record NC_086359.1, read on the forward strand.
TAGAGCCTGAGGATTTAATGCTGAGATATGACACACACACACACACACACACACACACACACACACACACACACACACACACACACACACACACACACACACACACACACACACACACATCACAGGAACGTGAAAAGTAGGAATTTGCAGTTTCTTTATTATTTACAATAAATATAATGAAATGTTCTGAAGCTCACTTTGTATTAGTTCCCATCACATGACCTTAGCATGTGATCATGGATCAGTCTAGGTCTATCACCATATCAGATGTTCACTCCACGAAAATCGTGGCAAAATAATTCACGATAGCGATATAATCTCGATATCTACAGGAAATAACAACACAATAATAATAATAATGCTATCAGTCAAATTCATCTCAAGTTCATTGGGTTATTGTGCATTTTGTGTCGAGCGTCCAAAAACAGCAACACAAACTGTTGTCTTCTTGGGGTTTTGTATTTTGGAGCAACTGTTGTCCTCAGTGCTTTAAACCCTGGCCTCTCTATAGGATTTAGTGATGGCTTCATTCTGACATGCACTATCCATGTCTGCTCTCCTTTTCTTATCCATTGACTCAAACACCGTCAGCTGACCTGAATCCCTGGCTCTGTGTCGCTTCTCTGACGCTGCCTAACAATAACCAGGGGAGAAAATACTATTCAGTCCAACGCCGTGATAACCAAGCTTTAACACAACAAAGACCGTAGCATCTACCGTCTCTGGGCTAGCAAACTAACTGCAGCTTACTCTCTCTACCGGGGAGAAGTCTGCAGGGGGATCGACGTGAAGGTGGGTGGTAGGGATGAGCGGATCGATACTGCGGGATTGATACTTCGATACCCACAAGCTACTCATTTGGTATCGATTCCTTAAAAAAAAATATCGATAATAAAGTTATACAAATACATAACGTGGGTGGCTGCATCAAACGCTTTCAGTACTTTTCAGCCCTTGTTTTGTTCTTTGTTCCAATAAAGAATCTTTTTTTATATTACTCTATTAAGTCCGAGCTGGTTCTAGCTTGTATCTGAGATTTCTTACTCTGCGTAAGCATGAACTAACTTATATCTAATTTAGTACATTACTGACAACTAATGACAGAGATTGGTACTACGAATCATCACAGCCCCTTTCCGAGAACCAGCACCTTATCGTGGTGGAGAGGTTTGTGTGCCCCGATGAACCTGGGGGCTGTGTTGTCTAGAACCTTGTGTTCCTGGTAGGGTCTCCCATGGCAAATTGGTCTCAGGTAAGGGGCCAGACTAAGATTGGTTCAAAAAGACTCCATGAATGAACACACTTGGAAGCAAAGATACCCGGCCCGGAGGAAGCCTGGGGTCCCCTTCTGGAGCCAGGCCCAGAAGGGGACTCGTCAGCGAGCGTCTGGTGGTCGGGCACAGCCCGAATAAGCAATGTGGGCAACACCTCCGCTTCCCCGTCCCGCGGGCCCACCACCTACGGGAAACAGCGATGGGGTCGGGTGCGCTGCCAGAAGGGTGGCAGTGAAAGCAGAGGGTCTCGACGGACCAGACTCAGGCGACAGAAGCTGGCTTTGGGGACGTGGAATGTCACCTCTCTGGGGGGGAAGGAGCCGGAGCTTGTGCGGGAGGTGGAGCGTTACCAGTTGGATCTGGTGGGGCTCACCTCTACGCACAGCGTCGGCTCTGGAACCTTACTTCTGGATAGAGGTTGGACTCTATTCTTCTCCGGAGTTGCCCAAGGTGTGAGCCACCGAGTGGGTGTGGGGATACTCACAAGCCCCCAGTTGAGTGCCGCTTTGTTGGAGTTTACCCCAGTGGACGAGAGGGTCGCCTCCCTACGCCTGCGGGTCATGGGGGGGAAAACTCTGACTGTTGTGTGTGCTTATGCACCAAACAGCAGCTCAGAGTATTCGGCCTTCTTGGAGACCCTGAAAGAAGTCCTGTATGGGGCTCCTGAAGGGGACTCCTTAGTCTTGCTGGGAGACTTCAACGCACACGTGGGCAATGATGGAGACACTTGGAGGGACGTGATTGGGAGGAACGGCCCCCCTGATCTGAACCGGAGTGGTGGTTTGCTACTGGACTTCTGTGCTAGTCATGGATTGGCCATAACAAACACCATGTTCGAACATAAGGATGCTCATAAGTGTACGTGGTACCAGAGCACCCTAGGCAGAAGGTCCATGATCGATTTTGTTATTGTATCATCGGACCTGAGGCCGCATGTTTTGGACACTGAAGAGAGGGGCGGAGTTGTCAACTGATCACCATCTGGTGGTGAGTTGGGTCGAGTGGCAGTGGAAGCCTCTGGACAGACCTGGTAAGCCCAAACGTGTAGTGCGGGTGAACTGGGAACGTCTGGAGGAGTCCCATGTCCAGGAGGCCTTCAAGCTTTTCAGGCATCCCTGTGGAGGCTGGGGACATTGAACCAGAGTGGGCAGTGTTCAAAGCGTCTAATGCCGAAGCTGCGGCGGGGAGCTGAGGTCTCAAGGTCTTAGGTGCCTCAAGGGCCGGTAACCCTCGAACCTCCTGGTGGACACCGGTGGTCAGGGAAGCCGTCCGACTGAAGAAGGAGGCCTTCCGGGATATGTTATCCCTTGGTACTCCTGACGCAGTTGCAAGGTATCGACAGGGCCCGAAGGGCAGCAGCCTCAGCCGTGGCCGACGCAAAGCAGCGGGTGTGGGAGAAGTTCGGAGAAGTCATGGAGAAGGACTTTCGGTCGGCACCAAAGTTGTTCTGGAAAACCGTCCGTCACCTCAGGAGGGGAAAGCAGGGAACCATCCAAGCTGTGTACAGTAAGGATGGGGCGCTGTTGACCTCAACTGATGTTAGGGCGGTGGAAGGAACACTTTGAGGAACTCCTGAATCCGACAACTCCGCCCTCTATGTTAGAGGCGGAGCTGGAGTATGAAGGGGGATCAACTCCAATCTCACGGGGGGAAGTCACTGAAGTAGTTAAACAGCTCCACAGTGGCAAAGCCCCGGGGGTGGATGAGATCCGCCCAGAAAGGCTGAAGGCTCTGGGTGTTGAGGGACTGTCATGGTTGACACGTCTCATCAACATTGCGTGGAAGTCGGAAACAGTACCGAAGGAGTGGCAGACCGGGGTGGTGGTTCCTCTTTTTAAAAAGGGGGATCAGAGGGTGTGTGCCAATTACAGAGGCATCACATTACTCAGCCTCCCCGGGAAAGTTTACTCTAAGGTGCTGGAAAGGAGGGTCCGACCGATTGTCGTACCTCAGATTGAAGAGGAACAATGCGGTTTTCGTCCTTTACCGCACCGTTGTGACGAAAAGAGAGCTGAGCCAGAAGGCAAAGCTCTCTGTCTACCGGGCCGTCTTCGTTCCTACCCTCACCTATGGTCATGAAGGATGGGTCAGGACCGAAAGAACGAGATCGCGGATACAAGCGGCCGAAATGGGATTTCTCCGCAGGGTGGCTGGCATCTCCCTTAGGGATAAGGTGAGAAGTTCATTCATCCGGGAGGGACTCGGAGTAGAACCGCTGCTCCTTCGCGTTGAAAGGAGCCAGTTGAGGTGGTTCGGGCACCTAGTGAGGATGCCACATGGGCACCTCCCTAGGGAGGTGTTCCAGGCACGTCCAGCTGGGAAGAGACCGAGGGGTAGACCTAGGACCAGGTGGAGGGGTTATATCTCTTCGGTGGCCTGGGAGCGTCTTGGAATCCCCCAGTCAGAGCTGGTTGATGTGGCCAGGGAAAGGAAAGTTTGGGGCTCTCTGCTGGAGCTGTTACCTCCGCGACCCTGACGGAAAAGCGGGAGAAGATGGATGGATGGATGGATGAATCATCACAGCCCTGATAGCTGACCCGTGTCCCATGACTGTGGAAACCGTGACATCAGAACCTATCACGCAGCCACCGGCCGCGCAGGCGCGCACAGTCCCACACTTCTGCAAACATGTGAGAGAATGGCAGAAAGCAAACGTAGCGTGGTGTGGTGCTACCTCTCAACTGTAGATAACACTAGCAGCAACACGAGTAACCTCTTCAAACGTTTCAAAACAATACACCCGAAAGTTATAAGGAGGCCGGACAAAAGCAAGAAGATGCCCTTACATCCAGGTCTCCTCATCACCCTCTGTGCGACAGAAGACGTTGCAGGAGAGTTTTCAAAGAGGCAAAGCATCTCCAGGTCAGGTAGCGCCGTTATTAGCTACCTCTGCCAAGGAGATTATTTTTGCCGTGTCTGTCTGTCTACCCTAAATTCCTAAACATCATCATCACATTCTCATTTTAAATGTTGTTGTTACATGAAGGTTATCAGAATAAAAATATTCAATTCAACTTTATTAATCCACAAGGGCAAATAGATTTTGGGCATACGTAAAAACAGACATTTACAAGCAAAATAGCTCTTTGGGACTGTGTCAAGCTGATAATGCAATTACATTTAAAAACTAATAAAAGTCCTAAATATAACTATATTGTGACTATTGGAATTCAGCCTCCCTTTTGTAATGGTAACCCTTAATCCTTTTCAGATGATTCCCAAACAGCCCGAGACTTCACAAGGAGCCTAGCCAAGACGGTTGTTACTGACTTGCAACCCGTTTCAGTGGTTGAGGATGCAGGTTTCAATCTTTTTATGAAGGAGGTTGATCCCAGATACACAATCCCTGGTAGGAAATCCTTGATGTCAAGTGAAATTCCAAAGCTATATGAGCAAGTCAAAACAATACTGAAAGACTCCCTAGAATCTGCGAGCAGTGTGGTTTTAACAAGTGATATGTAGGCAGCAAGAACAACTGAAGCTTATTTGACTGTGTTAGAATTGGCAGACGCAGGCTTGCCATCTTGAGACAGTCCATGTAGCTGTGCAGCACACAGCGCACAATATATCTGAACTCCTCACAAAAATATCTGATGACTGGGGCATTACCAGCAAGGTCCATGCTGTTGTTACAGACCATGGAGCTAATATGGTCTCAGCTGTACGGAAAACCCACTGGAAACACATTCCGTGTTTTTCGCACACCCGCAACTTAGTTGTGAAGGACTCCATTAAGGCTGACAGGAGTTTGGAGTCCTGGAGAAATGTGGTGCTATCGTTCGGTTCTTCCACCATAGCACCAAAGCTCCTGACAAGCTAAAAGAAGTACAAATTCAGTTGCAAATGCCAGAGCACAGACTAATCCAAGCAGTAGAGACGCGATGGAATTCAGTACTGTACATGCTGGAGAGACTGTATGAACAACGACAAGCAGTGATAACAGCACTTTGTCTTCTTGGGAGAAACACCTTGTGCTTGAATGAGGGAGAATGGTCCCATGTCAGCCAAGCCGTTGAAGCCCTAAGGCCCTTTGAAAAGGCCACTAAGGAAGTTTCAGCAGAGAAGTATGTAACCATTTCTAAAGTCATACCTCTAGTCTCTCTTCTCCAAAGAGCAACCATGTCTGCTGGGCAGAAGGGTAACACTCTGGCTTCCCAGCTTGCAATGCAAGCGGCTGCTTTTCCTGAACACCAATCTAAAACTTGAGTAAAATGCCGGTATATCTCTAGAAAGCACTAAAGAAACGTGAGAATGTAGGGAAATGTAACTTCCCCAAACACTGCTATTAGGGGGTGTTAAATGTTCTTTACAAAGCGGAACTCATTATGTAAAAGATAACTGTTCATGTAGGTTTAAGACGATCAGGAAATCTTTATGAACAATCAAAATTAAGTAAATGAAAGGCCAAGCTCTTTCTGTTTGGAAAGAAAGACAGTGCACATGTTTTATGTTGTGGGTATTTTATTCATATTCATGCTGTAATTATGTGTTTAGTCACAGCATTACTGTACAATACTGCACTGTTGGTGTTTTACACTTGTTAGCAACAGTGTTATTTAATTGCACTCATATTTCCTTTTGAAATGAATTTGTAATTAATGGCCAGTTCTTATCACGTGATTTGTTTCATGATCTTTCTTTCCTAAAAATGACCATTATTTGTGCGTTATCTCCACCTACTGCTTGGAGTTTGAGCCAGATTGGATTATGATTGATATTATCATATGTGTATTATTTACATACCGTCAATATTTCGTTTCTTAAATATCACGGTTACCGTACATACCGGTATATGGTGACACCCCTAGATCAGTCGATGCCGTGGGGGACGACACGTGAATGTTCAGTGCTTTTATTTTATTTCACTGCTTTTGTGCCGCTTGCTAAACCAAATCTAAAGCAACAAACACATTGGATCACATTTCATTCTTCTCACTGAGTTTGAAGATTTCCTGAAATCAGAAGTTCAGAGCGGACCCCACAGCGCTCTGAGGGGGGGCAGAGACATCCTGAACATTTGGGGTGCAACACCTGGGTGACATGTGATCACAGGTACGTTTAAAATGTGATTCAAGGAGAGATTTATAGATACTGTCAGGCTGCAGAGGCTTCAGGTGAACATTTGAGAACATAATTGAAAAACAAGGTTCAAAATTCTGAGCAAAAAGTCTGAATTCTGAGATTTTCAGCAAAAAAGAATTCTGACAGTCTTTACTTTCACTAACATTTTCTCAGAATTCCGAATTCAAATGAAAAAAATGGACAGTTTTTGACTTTAGATCGACATTTAAAATGTTGACTTTTTTTCAAAAATATTGAGTTCTTAACATTTGAACTTCCTCAGAGAGAAGATCTGTCAGAGTGTGTGTGTGTGTGTGTGTGTGTGTGTGTGTGTGTGCAGACAGCGGTCTGACAGCTGCTGTTTGAGGTGTCGCCGGCTCTATTGTTGACTGAAAACCCAAACACACGACACTCTCATTAGATATTCCACCCGTTGCTCTCTGATGTAAATGCTGCTGAATGTCTTCAGATCAGAGGCCATTGGTCCACAAAGAGAGCAGGGTCTCAGAGAGCAGGGTCTCACAGAGCAGGGTCTCAGAGAGCAGGGTCTCAGAGAGCAGGGTCTCACAGAGCAGGGTCTCAGAGAGCAGGGTCTCAGAGAGCAGGGTCTCACAGAGCAGGGTCTCAGAGAGCAGGGTCTCACAGAGCAGGGTCTCAGAGAGCAGGGTCTCAGAGAGCAGGGTCTCACAGAGCAGGGTCTCAGAGAGCAGGGTCTCACAGAGCAGGGTCTCAGAGCCCAGCTGACGTCCTTTTTGTTTTCTCATGTACATCTGACCGTCACAATGCACCAGTCTGGAGTCCAGTACCGAGTGGTTTCCATCAGAGATATACAACACCTGCAGGTCCACAAATTAAAACTCATCGGAGGAGAGCCACTGAAATGTAATCCTGATGAAGGGTTAGTGCTCATTCATTCAAAGAGTAAAAACAATCTAAACCTTAGTGAAAATACCCGCTTCAAAATAAACAGACATGACTAAAAGTTAAAGAACACAATCTGCAGAATATAATATATACAACCCTTTACAGCACGTCTCAAAGTAACAAACTCCATGAGGTGTGTGTGTGTGTGTGTGTGTAACATAACATCTCTCTGTCTGAAGTGTAACTGACTGATGAGGGTATTATCGGGGGGGGGGGGCTCATGGGAAATACTCTGAAGCGGTCAGCGAGCCCCACGGGCTCCCCTTTAATAAAAAGCTTCGTTAACTTCAGCTTTAAACAGCTTGCAGAATCAGGAGGAGTCGGACTCAGAAGTCGGTCAACACTTATTTATTGTTCACAGATATTTCGGAGCTTTTCTGTTTGAAGGAGTTTCTTTTTTAAAGATTTTTTTGGGGGCTTTTTGCCTTTAATCGGATCGGACAGTGGAGAGCGACAGGAAAGTGGGAGAGAGTCGGGGTGGGATCCGGAAAAGACCACGGGTCGGGAATCGAACCCGGGTCGCCGGCTTACGGTGCACGGTGCAGGTGCCCCAGCCAGTTGCGCCATGGCCGGGGCTTTGAAGGAGTTTTTAATGAAAGCATTTAAACTGCAGAACAGAGAGCGACACACAAATAACAGAGAGGAGGACTTGGCTCTGGACCTGATCAAAACATCCTGTAAGTCTTTACTGAGAAACTCTACCACATATAAAGAGGACAAACTAAGTCCTTATTCTGACAAACTAAGTCCTTATTCTGACAAACTAAGTCCTTATTCTGACAAACTAAGTCCTTATTCTAACAAACTAAGTCCTTATTCTGACAAACTAAGTCCTTATTCTGACAAACTAAGTCCTTATTCTAACAAACTAAGTCCTTATTCTGACAAACTAAGTCCTTATTCTGACAAACTAAGTCCTTATTCTGACAAACTAAGTCCTTATTCTAACAAACTAAGTCCTTATTCTGACAAACTAAGTCCTTATTCTGACAAACTAAGTCCTTATTCTGACAAACTAAGTCTTTGTTCTGACAAACTAAGTCTTTGTTCTGACAAACTAAGTCCTTATTCTGACAAACTAAGTCCTTATTCTGACAAACTAAGTCTTTGTTCTGACAAACTAAGTCCTTATTCTGACAAACTAAGTCCTTATTCTGACAAACTAAGTCCTTATTCTAACAAACTAAGTCCTTATTCTGACAAACTAAGTCCTTATTCTGATAAACTAAGTCCTTATTCTGACAAACTAAGTCCTTATTCTGACAAACTAAGTCTTTGTTCTGACAAACTAAGTCCTTATTCTGACAAACTAAGTCCTTATTCTGACAAACTAAGTCCTTATTCTAACAAACTAAGTCCTTATTCTGACAAACTAAGTCCTTATTCTGACAAACTAAGTCCTTATTCTGATAAACTAAGTCCTTATTCTGACAAACTAAGTCCTTATTCTGACAAACTAAGTCCTTATTCTGACAAACTAAGTCCTTATTCTTAATAATTGACTCACAGGATGGTTCCATCACGTTGTTTTAAATAAACTGCAGTTTGAAAATGTTCAGAATAAGAGAAGGAGGCCTCGTGTTCTGGACCCTCGTCTTGATTCTGGTCCCGGTCAGCTCCAGTGGTTCTGGTCCCGGTCAGCTCCAGTGGTTCTGGTCCCGGTCAGCTCCAGTGGTTCTGGTCCATGTGGGGCCCAGCGGGGGCCGACAGCAGGCACTGGTTCTGCTGGCCGGAGCCGCGGTTCTTAGCATCGATCAGCAGCAGGGGGGAGTGGGAGTAATGGGAGATGATGTCGCTCACCGAGGGGAAGGACTGCACACAGAACAGTTGTCAGTTACTCTGAGCTCTGATTTACAGTCCAGAGTGAATCAGAACAGGTTCTGGCTCCACTCCTCTCATGATGGTTTGTTTACCTGCAACCCCCCCACTCGTTTACCTCTTTGACCTTGAGCCCGGTCCCCAGCAGGAAGTGCCCCCCCTGCTCTCGGATCTGGATGTTGAAAACCTTTTGCTGGAACAAAACCATCATAGTGAACGGCTGCTGGGCCAGCTGCCGAGTGCTGTCCCTCACCAGGTAGGCCCCGTCCTACACACACACACACACACACACACACACACACACACACACACACACACACACACACACTTATAGAAACGGAGAGCCTATGAAGCAGATAATTGCTTTAGTAATGATGTTTGTTGCTTACCTTGTTGACTCGCTGCAGACATCCCTCCGCCTGACCTCGGGTCACTTTACCCACGTACCAGCTCGGGTCCAGATCCTGCTCACAGGGTTCAATGTATCTCTAATGTCTCTCTATATATTCTACTTATAATGTGGCTAACAGCTCCACCTGTTGTTCACACCATGGAGTCACAACAAATAATATTGAAAGATAAATAAAAAGGTAAGAATATTGAAGTATCAACACAAACGAGGAATCACTAATAAAAGACATGAAACGATTAATAGTTCAAAACAAAGTTTAAAAAAAGATCATGAGAGAAATAAAGACTGCAGAGTAAACACACGTGAAAACAGAGATACATATAAGTGCATATGACGGATAAGGAAAAGTGTGTGTGTGTTTATTACCTGTACGTGTGCTGTTGTAGGTAGAGTAGGACGAAACGATTGTCTGTCTGATCCTCCGAAGCCTGCACGCACACACACACACACACACACACACACACACACACACACACACACACACACACACACACACACACACACACACACACACACACACACACACACACACACACACACACACACACACACACACACACACTCTCTGTAAATTGCAGTAGGTCAGCGGTTCCCAGACTTGTTCTTGCGGCGCACCCCCTTCTACGTCCCAACGGGGTTGACGCACCCCCCAAAAAAACGCAACAAAAGAAAAAATGCATCAAAGCTTGGTTTTAGCGCCACATAAACACTCGTGTTTAATCATGCACACGCATGACGACAACCACATCAACAAAGTTTCAATATAATGCAACAAAGAAAAACAGCTGTCTTCTTCTACGTTTCTACCAAAAACTAATGAATGATAGTTTTTGATTTAAAATAAAAGGGATTACAAAGGAAGTGTGTGTTGTTCCTGTTTCTATTGTAGCCTATGGAACAATCCCAGTTAAAAAACAACACTGTGATATTTGTACACCAGACCACCATTACATGTTTCATCTCCGCACCCCCTGGTGGCAGCTCGCGCACAAGTGATAGGGCGCCCTCTAGTGTTCACACAGGGTCAGCACAGCATTTGATTAATAACGTGAATAATATTCATACAATATTTATCAAACTATTGTTTAAAGGTTCATTACAAACCCATGATTGTGCATCAGTTCATATGGGAACACGCTGGATTAGCTGAATTACTTTAGTATAATTATTATTACTGAGTGTATATAAATACTTAAATGATGATACTAAAACAAGCTTCTTATTAACTAAATTAAGACCGCAGAATTAAAATAAAACACCATTCAAATATAAAGAGGAGGGGGTTTCCGGAAAATAAAACACTGTTAAAAAATTGAGTTACAAGCAAATAAAAAAGATGTAAATGTGCTTTAATAATACGACTTCTTTTATAACAAACACTTATACTGTTGATATTTTCTCACCAGATTGCAGTTTGTGTGGCAGAGAGCCGGCAGTGGGAACAGTGGGAGGCAGGCTGATCAGGAACAGAACAAACACATCGTTATTTCTTAAGAAATAAACGAACATTTTGAATTAAATTCACGTTTCTGTTATTGTGTTTCCTGAGCTACTGTTTTGTTACGTTTGTCACCGTTATTTTTATTTAGTTCTTATTAAGTCTAACAACTTGAGTTGAATTTTAGTTTAAGCTTTTTAGCTTCCTGTTAGGATATAGTTACTTTATGGGGCTTTTATTTTGAAAAACAAGCCTCGCCCTGAGCTTCCTGTTAGGATACAGGTACTTTACATTTGAACTCTGTGGTGCTGGTAGGAAGCCTGTCAATCACTTAAAGGTGTTTCACCTGTCTCCTGGGCGAGAGGGGAGTCCAGGACGTGGGGGTTGACTTTTATTTTGAAGGGGAAAGGTGTTGTGTTTAGGAGCTAAAAGAAAGAAGAGTTTTTAAGAATTAGACCGATAAGCCGGATATGCTTTTGTTTATGAAATGATAATACTAATCTCACCTTCAGTGTGTGTTTGCTGATAAAAGAGAAGAGAAGAAGAAGATCAGAGGTCACTCAGGACAAACTCACCTTCAAAATAAAAGTGTCAAATCGAGACTTACCTCTTTCCTCGTGTCAAACCTGTCAATCCAAACCACCAAAAAAGCTTTTGTTAACCACAAACCTTATTTCAGACTTACAACAAAAACACATTCAGCAAACATTGAAGAGAGCAGGGGACAGGAAGTGAGGGAATGCTGACTCATGTCAGGGTTTACGACTATAATGCTGACTCATGTCAGGGTTTACGCTTCATAATGCTGACTCATGTCAGGGTTTACGACTATAATGCTGACTCATGTCAGGGTTTACGATTCATAATGCTGACTCATGTCAGGGTTTACGACTATAATGCTGACTCATGTCAGGGTTTACGACTATAATGCTGACTCATGTCAGGGTTTACGCTTCATAATGCTGACTCATGTCAGGGTTTACGATTCATAATGCTGACTCATGTCAGGGTTTACGATTCATAATGCTGACTCATGTCAGGGTTTACGACTATAATGCTGACTCATGTCAGGGTTTACGATTCATAATGCTGACTCATGTCAGGGTTTACGACTATAATGCTGAGTCATGTTAGGGTTTAGGATTCATAATGCTGACTCATGTCAGGGTTTACGACTATAATGCTGACTCATGTCAGGGTTTACGACTATAATGCTGACTCATGTTAGGGTTTAGGATTCATAATGCTGACTCATGTCAGGGTTTACGACTATAATGCTGACTCATGTCAGGGTTTACGACTATAATGCTGACTCATGTCAGGGTTTACGATTCATAATGCTGACTCATGTCAGGGTTTACGACTCATAATGCTGACTCATGTCAGGGTTTACGACTATAATGCTGACTCATGTCAGGGTTTACGATTCATAATGCTGACTCATGTCAGGGTTTACGATTCATAATGCTGACTCATGTCAGGGTTTACGACTATAATGCTGACTCATGTCAGGGTTTACGATTCATAATGCTGACTCATGTCAGGGTTTACGACTATAATGCTGACTCATGTCAGGGTTTACGACTCATAATGCTGACTCATGTCAGGGTTTACGACTATAATGCTGACTCATGTCAGGGTTTACGACTATAATGCTGACTCATGTCAGGGTTTACGACTATAATGCTGACTCATGTCAGGGTTTACGACTATAATGCTGACTCATGTCAGGGTTTACGACTATAATGCTGACTCATGTCAGGGTTTACGACTATAATGCTGACTCATGTCAGGGTTTACGACTATAATGCTGACTCATGTCAGGGTTTACGACTATAATGCTGACTCATGTCAGGGTTTACGACTATAATGCTGACTCATGTCAGGGTTTACGACTATAATGCTGACTCATGTCAGGGTTTACGACTATAATGCTGACAAAATTAATATTTTGAGGGTTATATGTCGGACCTGTTGGCAGCAGGTCTGGCGGAGGAGTTGCTCCGACTGACGGAGGTTGAGTTCGGGGGAAGAACTGCAGGTTTGTTCCAGGCTGGAGGATCTGGGTCGTCCTGCTGAAGCCTGAACACAGTAAATTCATTGACGTCTACTTTAATACAACACTCATTACCTCTGTGGACGTGGAATAACATTTTCCACGGTTGATCCCAGAATTATTTTTCTATATAAGAGGACCAAGCACGAGCCTTGTGGTGCCCCCATTATTTATTATAGAATATGATGAAGACAACATCTGTACTCACCTCCAAGAATTAGTGCCCGGCTGTAGGAAGCAAAAGACAAAATTAGAAACGCTCCATTTGACCCCTTTGTTTACTACCAGAACACAGTGACATCATTATGGAACACCCTCGCTCCTATTGGATAGCGCTCCAACACATTGTCGGTGATAGGCTGAACATATTCAAAAAGAAAATGTCACCTTTTCCACTGTGTTGCGATGAGGTCCTGCGGAGACGAGGAACCAAAATTAAAACGACATAATCAGACGAGTAAATTGATATTCTTCATACCAAAGTCTTTCAAACCTGAAAGACTCTCTAGCCTTACCTCTGACGGGGGACGGGTTGGGTCCCGAGTCTCGGCCCGGTTTGTTTGCTCGAAAGATCTTCGGCGGCCCCGGAGGAACTGAACACAACGGAAGTAAAAAGTCTCCATTAAACGACATTCAGATTCATTTTGAACAGATCCTTTGTTTCCTGCATAGTTACAGAGACACAGAGACAGAGACAGAACTAGAGACACAGAGACAGAGACAGAACTATAGACACAGAGACAGAGACACAGAACTAGAGACACAGAGACAGAGACACAGAACTAGAGACACAGAGACAGAGACACAGAACTAGAGACACAGAGACAGAACTAGAGACAGACAGACAGACAGAACTAGAGACACAGACAGAACTAGAGACAGAACTAAAGACAGAGACAGAACTAAAGACAGACAGACAGAACTAGAGACAGAACTAAAGACAGAACTAGAGACAGAGAGAGAACTAGAGACAGAGACACAGAGACAGAACTAGAGACAGAGACAGAACTAGAGACAGAACTAGAGACAGAGAGAGAACTAGAGACCGAACTAGAGACAGAGACAGAACTAGAGACAGAACTAGAGACAGAGACAGAACTAGAGACAGAACTAGAGACAGAGACAGAACTACAGACAGAACTAGAGACAGAGAGAGAACTAGAGACAGAGAGAGAACTAGAGACAGAACTAGAGACAGAGAGAGAACTAGAGACCGAACTAGAGACAGAGACAGAACTAGAGACAGAGACAGAACTAGAGACAGAGACACAGAGACAGAACTAGAGACAGAGAGAGAACTAGAGACAGAGACAGAACTAGAGACAGAACTAGAGACAGAGACAGAACTAGAGACAGAGACAGAACTAGAGACAGAACTAGAGACAGAGAGAGAACTAGAGACCGAACTAGAGACAGAGACAGAACTAGAGACAGAGACAGAACTAGAGACAGAGACACAGAGACAGAACTAGAGACAGAACTAAAGACAGAGAGAGAACTAGAGAAAGAGACAGAACTAGAGACTGAGACAGAACTAGAGACACAGACAGAGAACCAGAGACACAGACACAGAACTAGAGACAGAACTAGAGACAGAGACAGAACTAGAGACAGAGACAGAACTAGAGACAGAGACAGAACTAGACAGAGAGACATAACTAGAGACAGAACTAGAGACACAGACACAGAACCAGAGACACAGACACAGGACTAGAGACAGAACTAGAGACAGAACTAGAGACAGAGAAGGAACTAGAGACAGAGACAGAACTACAGACGGACAGAACTACAGACAGACAGACAGAACTAGAGACAGAGACAGAACGAAAGACAGAGAGACAGAGACAGAACTACAGACGGACAGAACTACAGACAGACAGACAGACAGAACTAGAGACAGAGACAGAACTAGAGACACAGACAGAACTAGAGACAGAGATAGAGACAGACCTAGAGACAGAGACAGAACTAGAGACAGCACTAGAGACAGAGAGACAGAACTAGAGACAGAACTACTGACAGAGACGGAACTAGAGACAAAACTAGAGACAGAGACG
Source organism: Eleginops maclovinus (assembly GCF_036324505.1). Taxonomy (NCBI): domain Eukaryota; kingdom Metazoa; phylum Chordata; class Actinopteri; order Perciformes; family Eleginopidae; genus Eleginops; species Eleginops maclovinus. Next base: position 493,620 of record NC_086359.1, read on the forward strand.
GAACTAGAGACAGAACTAGAGACAGAGACGGAACTAGAGACAGAGACAGAACTAGAGACAGAACTAGAGACAGAGAGACAAAACTAGAGACAGAGACGGAACTAGAGACAGAGACAGAACTAGAGACAGAACTAGAGACGGAACTAGAGACAGAACTAGAGACAGAGACAGAACTAGAGACAGAGAGACAGAACTAGAGACAGAGATGGAACGAGAGACAGAACTAGAGACAGAGACAGAACTAAGACAGAGACAGAACTAGAGACAGAACTACTGACAGAGACGGAACTAGAGACAAAACTAGAGACAGAGACGGAACTAGAGACAGAACTAGAGACAGAGACAGAACTAGAGACAGAACTACTGACAGAGACGGAACTAGAGACAAAACTAGAGACAGAGACGGAACTAGAGACAGAACTAGAGACAGAGACGGAACTAGAGACAGACAGAACTAGAGACAGAACTAGAGACAGAACTACTGACAGAGACGGAACTAGAGACAAAACTAGAGACAGAGACGGAACTAGAGACAGAGACAGAACTAGAGACAGAACTAGAGACAGAGAGACAGAGACGGAACTAGAGACAGAGACAGAACTAGAGACAGAGACAGAACTAGAGACAGAGACAGAACTAGAGACAAAACTAGAGACAGAGACGGAACTAGAGACAGAGACAGAACTAGAGACCGAACTAAAGACAGACAGAACTACTGACAGAGACGGAACTAGAGACAGAGACAGAACCAGAACTAAAGACAGAGACATAACTAGAGACAGAACTAAAGACAGAGACAGAACTAGAGACAGAACTAAAGACAGAGACAGAACTAGAGTCAGAACTAGAGACAGAAGTAGAGACAGAACTAGAGTCAGAACTAGAGTCAGAACTAGAGACAGAACTAGAGACAGAGACAGAACTAGAGACAGAACTAGAGACAGAACTAGAGACAGAACTAAAGACAGAGACAGAACTAGAGACAGAACTAGAGACAGAACTAGAGACAGAGACAGAACTAGAGACAGAGACGGAACTAGAGACAGAACTAGAGACAGAGACGGAACTAGAGACAAAACTAGAGACAGAGAGACAGAACCAGAGACAGAACTAGAGACAGAACTAGAGACAGACCTAGAGACAGACAGAACTAGAGACAGAGACAGAACTAGAGACAGAGAGACAGAACCAGAGACAGAGAGACAGAACTAGAGACAGAGAGACAGAACTAGAGACAGAGCCAGAGACTAGACAGAGACAGAGACAGAACTAGAGACAGAACTAGAGACAGAACCAGAGACAGAGAGACAGAACTAGAGACAGAGAGACAGAACTAGAGACAGAGACAGACAGAACTAGAGACAGAGACAGAGACAGAACTAGAGACAGAACTAGAGACAGAGACAGACAGAACTAGAGACAGAGACAGAACTAGAGACAGAGACATTACTAGAGACAGAGACTACAGAGACACACAGACAGAACTAGAGACAGAGACAGAACCAGAGACAGGAGCGACAGAACTAGAGACAGAACTAGAGACAGAGACAGAACTAGAGACAGAGACTACAGAGACACACAGACAGAACTAGAGACAGAGAGACAGAACTAGAGACAGAACCAGAGACAGAGAGACAGAACTAGAGACAGAACTAGAGACAGAACTAGAGACAGAGACTACAGAGACACACAGACAGAATTAGAGACAGAGAGACAGAACTAGACACACAGACAGAACTAGAGACAGAACTAGAGACAGAACTAGAGACACAGACAGAACCAGAGACATAGAGACAGAACTAGAGACAGAGACTACAGAGACACACAGACAGAACTAGAGACAGAACCAGAGACAGAGAGACAGAAGTAGAGACAGAGACAGAACTAGAGACAGAACTAGAGACAGAACTAGAGACACAGACAGAACCAGAGACATAGAGACAGAACTAGAGACAGAACTAGAGACAGAGACTACAGAGACACACAGACAGAACTAGAGACAGAACCAGAGACAGAGAGACAGAACTAGAGACAGAGACAGAACTAGAGACAGAACTAGAGACAGAACTAGAGACAGAGACTACAGAGACACACAGACAGAACTAGAGACAGAACTAGAGACACAGACAGAACCAGAGACAGAACTATAGACAGAACTAGAGACAGAACTAGAGATACAGACAGAACCAGAGACAGAGAGACAGAACTAGAGACAGAGAGACAGAACCAGAACCAGAGACAGAACTAGAGACAGAACTAGAGACAGAGAGACAGAACTAGAGACACAGACAGAACCAGAGACAGAGAGACAGAACCAGAGACAGAGAGACAGAACAAGAGACACAGACACAGACAGAACTAGAGACAGAACTAGAGACAGAGACAGAACTAGAACCAGAGACAGAACTAGAGACAGAACTAGAGACAGAACTAGAGACAGAGACAGAACTAGAACCAGAGACAGAACTACAGACACAGACAGAACTAGAGACAGAACTAGAGACAGAACCCACGCTGTTTAACTCAGATAGCAATGCAGAACAAACCAAGTAAAGACATTTATTATAAACTCACGTTTCCTCCCCCCGCCGTGAGGGGAGGGGTCTCTTCTGGAGGAGTGCTCTCCTGACTACACACACACACACACACACACACACACACACACACACACACACACACACACACACACACACACACACACACACACACACACACACACACACACACACACACACACACATTAACATAATAATCTGAGCAGTATAAAATGAATTATTTAAATTGAAACTCACTGGTACGGAGAGGGTGGCGGCGGGGGGGCGGGGACACACAGCAGGGGCAGGGCCTCTTGAGGGAACATGGCTGCCTACACACACACACACACACACACACACACACACACACTTTATACTTAGAGCAGTCTTTGGGTTCCCCTGCTGGCCACAAAGGGAAACACAAATGTAAAATAACTTTTAAGGCAATAAAAAGAAAAATGATCTCTGAAAAACTTGAATAATCGTAAAGGGGGCTCCAGGTGTTACCGATGTAGATTGTGTCCTCCAGCGGTCGGGGGGGGCCCAGTTTGAGGGCCATGTTCTCGGAGGGCTCGGAGGGGGGGGGCTCGTAGTCGTTGTTTCCGTCATCATCGTCGTCGTCCATCGGAGACTCGTAGTCGCTGCCCCCCCCATCCCCCCCACTGTCCGGATCCTCGTAGTCATCGTCAAACTCGTCATCCGTCTGAAGCAGGACGTAGCGTTACTGCAGTACTTGTATATATATATGTTTAATTTAGCAGAAATAGATATAAGCATTAAAATACGATTGAGTTAAATTATATAAAAAGGGAGAAAAATAAAACGTACAAACTCGCCTGCACCCCAACCCTGAACCTCAGCCGCTGCTTCTGCATGGAGCAAAAATGATATATCTAATAAATGCATTTATAAAAATAGGGTTCAACCCAAACAAGAGGAGGTTAAAGTCAAACCTGGTTCATGATATTTGGTCGGTCTGCAATAGAAAAAAATAAAGTGGTTATGAATATAATTATATTTAAATACACTTTATTTCTATTTCTCATTATTTCAAATTTGTATTCGTAAAAAGGATTTTTAATCCGTATTAATGTTTTATTTTTGCCTCTTTTAAATTGTAATGCAACAAATAAAAGCTTCACTTTATCCCGAACAGGCTCCTCTTCTCCTCCTTCTTGCTGATCTGAGAGCTGATCTTAGTGATCATCCTGAGGACACAGGGTTTAAATAAAGGTTACTCAAACTCCATCAGGAATATTTGAGTCTTTAAATGAACCTCTCAGCGGTCGATACGTACGGAGCGTAGAGTTTGGGGAATTTCTGCAAATCGTTTTCGCTCAGATTCTGCGAAACAGAGAAACGGGAACGTGTTTTTAAAGTCTTTACCCTTTTACTATCACTAACTATCACTAACTATCACTAACTATCACTAACTATATTTAAATGTAAACTCACCACAAATCTTGAGCCGCTGATGGAGTTCTTCAACACCACTTTATCACAGCCGCTCAGACTCATCTGCAATTACAAACAATTCATTAAAACGTGTCTCAACATAAATACATGTTTACTGCATCTCACATGTTGGGTTTGTTCTCTTCTACTTTGACCGCAGCTGAAGCGTCATCGAGACGATGGAATACAACCATTAAAATATCCACCTGTATGCGACAGCGTTTGTTACCCTGCTGATTTGATTGCGGCTCTTTGTGGCTTGTTTTTGGGACAGATTTTTATGAAACTTTTAGGAGTTAGGTCTCACGGGCCGAGGACGAACACATTACGGTTTGAAGACGATCCAAATCACTCTTCATGTTTCAGGTGTTAAAACGGTCAGAGCCTTCTTTCGCTCAATCACCATAGCAACCGAGCCCTTATAAGAACTTCCTGGTCGGTCACGTGACGTCATTGTGGCGATCAGACTGATTTACAGACGTAAAAAGCTGAGGTTCCTAACGAGTGTTGGATGCGGTTCTGTTTAACCGAGCCTCCAGGGAGATTGTCGGGATTGGAAGTCGTTTTTCGTTTGGGTCAAACCGTGAAATCACTTCAGATCCTTTCCCCAAAGACATCAGGAAACCAAATTGTACGTATGAACACTTCTGTCGTGTTTCCGGTGGACGGTAACGTCGGTTTGACTCTGCTAGCTCTTCTTTGGTTTCCACTTGGAAAAGTTCTCGAGATGCTACATTTTTTAGCACCACCCCAGCCAAGGCTCCAGTTTAGAGTAAAAGGCGGGGTTAAAACATTGCGGCCAGGAGCTTTAAGAAACTGGACATGCAGAAAGAAAGAAGTCAGAGACAGAGGACAGGTTTGAGGACGTTTAGAGACAGACGGTGCGTTCAAGGCCTCACGTTAAGAAGTCAGAGACAGAGGACAGGTTTGAGGACGTTTAGAGACAGACGGTGCGTTCAAGGCCTCACGTTAAGAAGTCAGAGACAGAGGACAGGTTTGAGGACGTTTAGAGACAGACGGTGCGTTCAAGGCCTCATGTTAAGAAGTCAGAGACAGAGGACAGGTTTGAGGACGTTTAGAGAAATACGGTGCGTTCAAGGCCTCACCCGGTTCAGGTAATCGGCCAGCTGCTGAGGGCTCCACCCCGTCACCTCGGCTCGGCTCGGCACTCGCTCGCCGCTCATCTTGAACCCGGCCTGAAGTCAAACTTCACCTGGAGGACGAAAACATCTGCAGCTGACCTCTCCTTCCTGCTGATGCAAACGTCTCTGAAACACAGAAAATAAAAGCTGCCAGCCGTCCTCGAGTTTCACTTCCTCAAAACGAAGCACTAAGACGCCGCCGAGGAGCAAAAATGGCTTCCTCCTCTTGCCCCCCCCCCCTCTGACAGGAAGCAACTATGCACCATCACCCCCCCACACACACACTTTGGTGTGACCACAGAAAGGAAACAGGAAGTGGATCAGCTTCTCTGCAGAGGCTTTAACTCGTCACCCTGCAGCTCTGTCACTGAGGGGGGAAATGTTTAAATTTAGCACACATTTAAAGATCAGGGATTCAATGTGGCTTTAAAACACCAAAACTAATATTGAAAATACACAACGAGCATAATTAAGTTTTAGTCATATTTTTTGTAACTTTTTTATTAAATGTATTTCCTTTTGCATGGAGTGAGTGAACTGCAGTTTCAAAATAAAACTGACAAAAACGGAGAATTCATATTTGTTTCAAAGTTCATTTCTGTCATTTAATATTTCATTGTATTTTTCATTATTTTGCATTTCTTTCTGTTTTGAATCTATCCATCCACTTATGTATGTTTTCCTTTTCAGAGTCCTTCTCTAATGTTCATGCAGGGATTTTGTATTGAGTCTTTTTTTTGTAAAACTGCAATGACAGTCCTGCACAGTTCATTTATTACTCATATTTAATATATATAATTATACACTCCATGAAACTAATGCATGATTTTCTATTTATATATGTACCTTATATTTCGTGTATCTTTTATTTGTATTTTTATTGTAACTCCTTATCTTTATCTAAATATCTGTTAAAACATTGTTTTGTTTATTTACATTTTGGTATGTATATTTGACTTAGTTCTGATATTTGAATAACATTTCATATGTTTATATTTCCCCTTATTTATTGGGAAGATGAAATCTATGTTATTTTACTTTTAAATGTATTTCATTAGTCTGACAGTTCATACTTTATTCCTTTGGGACCAGAATGGAAGGATTACTGCAGACAGTAAAATGAATAAATGCAATTTTATATTATTTGGAATAAATATGTTTCATATCCAGGACACAAAGTTAAAATACATTGAAGTGTATTTCTTATTTCTGTTTATAAAAAAGTTAAATTCCAAAACTCAAATAAACTGTAGCTCAAGTTTACAGAAGGTCCCTGAGGGCAACACAAACTGATGATGCATTCAATGACAGAAACAGAGCGGGTAGGAAAAAAAACGTATTTATTAAAATTTCCCCGAGAAACGAAACATGATGAAATAAAAACATGAAGATAAACGGTTCAATCTGCAGGCAATAATATCCAGCTCTTAAATAACCTGTTGGACTTCCTGTAACACTTTGAATCTACTTTATTTACATTTCACCAACGACAGCCTGACCCCTGAAGAGCAGCTCATCTTGAAGCTGACAAATACGGATTTGTCTGCGAGACCCTGAAAGTGTCGCACTTTTATTTTTTGGTCCATTATTTGTCTCGCCTTCACTTCCTCTCCATCAGGAAGCTGCACTACCAAAATAAGAGCCTGACGGGATGTTCAGTGGGTCTTCTTGGAGGAGCCGAAGCCGGAAAACCCCATCACCGCCGCCATCTCGTCGTCTTCCTCCAGATCCCCGTCGTCCTCCGCCCGGCGCTTCCTCTCCTTCTGCTTCTCCTTCTTATACGCCTTCGCCTTCTCCTCCTGGAACAAGGACAGAACGTTAAATAAACTACAGGGAGAACTACAAAACCACAGAGCAAACTACTGAGAGAAACTACAGGAAGAAGGACAACACTGCGGAGAGACACTACAGGGAGAACTACAACACTACAGAGAGAAACTACAGGAAGAACTACAACACTACAGAGAGAAACTACAGGAAGAACTACAACACTACAGAGAGAAACTACAGGGAGAACTACAACACTACAGAGAGAAACTACAGGGAGAACTACAACACTACAGAGAGAAACTACAGAAGAACTACAACACTACAGAGAGAAACTACAGGAAGAACTACAAAACTACAGAGAGAAACTACAAAACTACAGAGAGAAACTACAGGAAGAACTACAAAACTACAGAGAGAAACTACAGAGAGAAACTACAAAACTACAGAGAGAAACTACAGGAAGAACTACAACACTACAGAGAGAAACTACAAAACTACAGAGAGAAACTACAGGAAGAACTACAACACTACAGAGAGAAACTACAAAACTACAGAGAGAAACTACAGGAAGAACTACAACACTACAGAGAGAAACTACAGGAAGAACTACAAAACTACAGAGAGAAACTACAGGAAAAACTACAACACTACAGAGAGAAACTACAGGAAGAACTACAACACTACAGAGAGAAACTACAGGAAGAACTACAACACTACAGAGAGAAACTACAGGAAGAACTACAACACTACAGAGAGAAACTACAGGGAGAACTACAGCACTACAGAGAGAAACTACAGGAAGAACTACAAAACTACAGAGAGAAACTACAGGAAAAACTACAACACTACAGAGAGAAACTACAGGAAGAACTACAACACTACAGAGAGAAACTACAGGAAGAACTACAACACTACAGAGAGAAACTACAGGGAGAACTACAACACTACAGAGAGAAACTACAGGAAGAACTACAACACTACAGAGAGAAACTACAGGAAGAACTACAAAACTACAGAGAGAAACTACAAAACTACAGAGAGAAACTACAGGAAGAACTACAAAACTACAGAGAGAAACTACAGAGAGAAACTACAAAACTACAGAGAGAAACTACAGGAAGAACTACAACACTACAGAGAGAAACTACAAAACTACAGAGAGAAACTACAGGAAGAACTACAACACTACAGAGAGAAACTACAAAACTACAGAGAGAAACTACAGGAAGAACTACAACACTACAGAGAGAAACTACAGGAAGAACTACAAAACTACAGAGAGAAACTACAGGAAAAACTACAACACTACAGAGAGAAACTACAGGAAGAACTACAACACTACAGAGAGAAACTACAACACTACAGAGAGAAACTACAGGAAGAACTACAAAACTACAGAGAGAAACTACAACACTACAGAGAGAAACTACAGGAAGAACTACAAAACTACAGAGAGAAACTACAGGAAGAACTACAACACTACAGAGAGAAACTACAGGAAGAACTACAAAACTACAGAGAGAAACTACAACACTACAGAGAGAAACTACAACACTACAGAGAGAAACTACAAAACTACAGAGAGAAACTACAACACTACAGAGAGAAACTACAGGAAGAACTACAACACTACAGAGAGAAACTACAGGAAGAACTACAAAACTACAGAGAGAAACTACAACACTACAGAGAGAAACTACAACACTACAGAGAGAAACTACAACACTACAGAGAGAAACTACAGGAAGAACTACAACACTACAGAGAGAAACTACAACACTACAGAGAGAAACTACAGGAAGAACTACAAAACTACAGAGAGAAACTACAACACTACAGAGAGAAACTTCAGGAAGAACAACAAAACTACAGACAGAAACTACAGGAAGAACTACAACACTACAGAGAGAAAATACAGGAAGAACTACAAAACCACAGAGAGAAACTACAGGAAGAACTACAACACTACAGAGAGAAACTACAGGAAGAACTACAACACTACAACACTACAGAGAGAAACTACAGGAAGAACTACAACACTACAGAGAGAAACTACAGGAAGAACTACAAAACTACAGAGAGAAACTACAAAACTACAGAGAGAAACTACAGGAAGAACTACAACACTACAGAGAGAAACTACAAAACTACAGAGAGAAACTACAGAGAAACTACAGGAAGAACTACAACACTACAGAGAGAAACTACAAAACTACAGAGAGAAACTACAGGAAGAACTACAAAACTACAGAGAGAAACTACAGGAAGAACTACAACCATACAGAGAGAAACTACAGGAAGAACTACAAAACTACAGAGAGAAAACTACAGAGAGAAACTACAAAACTACAGAGAGAAACTACAGGAAGAACTACAGCACTACAGAGAGAAACTACAGGAAGAACTACAAAACTACAGAGAGAAACTACAGGAAGAACTACAGCACTACAGCGAGAAACTACAGGAAGAACTACAAAACTACAGAGAGAAACTACAGGAAGAACTACAAAACTACAGAGAGAAACTACAGGAAGAACTACAACCATACAGAGAGAAACTACAGGAAGAACTACAAAACTACAGAGAGAAACTACAGGAAGAACTACAAAACTACAGAGAGAAACTACAGGAAGAACTACAACCATACAGAGAGAAACTACAGGAAGAACTACAACACTACAGAGAGAAACTACAGGAAGGACTACAAAACTACAGAGAGAAACTACAACACTACAGAGAGAAACTACAGGAAGAACTACAACCATACAGAGAGAAACTACAGGAAGAACTACAAAACTACAGAGAGAAACTACAGGAAGAACTACAACACTACAGAGAGAAACTACAGGAAGAACTACAACACTACAGAGAGAAACTACAGGAAGAACTACAAAATTACAGAGAGAAACTACAGGAAGAACTACAACACTACAGAGAGAAACTACAGGAAGAACTACAACACTACAGAGAGAAACTACAGGAAGAACTACAACACTACAGAGAGAAACTACAGGAAGAACAACAACACTACAGAGAGAAACTACAGGAAGAACTACAACACTACAACACTACAGAGAGAAACTACAGGAAGAACTACAAAACTACAGAGAGAAACTACAGCACTACAGAGAGAAACTACAGGAAGAACTACAACACTACAGAGAGAAACTACAGCACTACAGAGAGAAACTACAGGAAGAACTACAAAACTACAGAGAGAAACTACAACACTACAGAGAGAAACTACAACACTACAGAGAGAAACTACAGGAAGAACTACAACACTACAGAGAGAAACTACAGCACTACAGAGAGAAACTACAGGAAGAACTACAAAACTACAGAGAGAAACTACAACACTACAGAGAGAAACTACAGGAAGAACTACAACACTACAGAGAGAAACTACAGCACTACAGAGAGAAACTACAGGAAGAACTACAACACTACAGAGAGAAACTACAGCACTACAGAGAGAAACTACAGGAAGAACTACAACACTACAGAGAGAAACTACAGCACTACAGAGAGAAACTACAGGAAGAACTACAAAACTACAGAGAGAAACTACAACACTACAGAGAGAAACTACAACACTACAGAGAGAAACTACAGGAAGAACTACAACACTACAGAGAGAAACTACAGCACTACAGAGAGAAACTACAGGAAGAACTACAACACTACAGAGAGAAACTACAACACTACAGAGAGAAACTACAGGAAGAACTACAACACTACAGAGAGAAACTACAGCACTACAGAGAGAAACTACAGGAAGAACTACAAAACTACAGAGAGAAACTACAGGAAGAACTACAAAACTACAGAGAGAAACTACAGGAATAACTACAAAACCACAGAGAGAAACTACAGGAAGAACTACAAAACCACAGAGAGGAACTACAGGAAGAACAACAAAACTACAGAGAGAAACTACAGGAATAACTACAAAACTACAGAGAGAAACTACAGCACTACAGAGAGAAACTACAGGAAGAACTACAAAACTACAGAGAGAAACTACAGGAAGAACTACAAAACTACAGAGAGAAACTACAGGAATAACTACAACACTACAGAGAGAAACTACAGGAAGAACTACAACACTACAGAGAGAAACTACAGCACTACAGAGAGAAACTACAGGAAGAACTACAAAACTACAGGGAGAAACTACAGGAAGAACTACAAAACTACAGAGAGAAACTACAGGGAGAAACTACAACACTACAGAGAGAAACTACAGGAAGAACTACAAAACTACAGAGAGAAACTACAGGAAGAACTACAAAACTACAATGTGATCTTGTCAAATGATCTATACGTTTCTCACCTCTTCCCTGAGCTCCTTCATCCGCTCCTCAAAGTCGTACTCCTTCTGTTTCTCCTCCATCTTCTTCTTGTTGGCCTCGAAGCGCTTCTTCACCTGATCCAGAGACGAGCGCTCGACCCGCATCGACATGCCCAGGTTCCTCTGATCTGCAGTCAGAGAGGATCATGGGATTTGACCACACACAAAACCTGCAGGACTGTTAGTGGAGGTAGACCTGCATCCAGTCTGTGAGGGAGACCTGCATCCAGTCTGTGAGGCAGACCTGCATCCAGTCCGTGAGGTAGACCTGCATCCAGTCTGTGAGGCAGAACTGTATCCAGTCTGAGGTAGACCTGTATGCAGTCTGTAGACCTGTATCTAGGTAGACCTGTATGCAGTGTGTAGACCTGCATCCAGTCTGTGAGGCAAACCTGTTTGCAGTCTGTAGAAGTGTATGCAGTGTGTAGACCTGTATGCAGCTTGTAGACCTGCATCCAGTCTGTGAGGGAGACCTGTATGCAGTCTGTAGACCTGTATGCAGTGTGTAGACCTGTATGCAGTTTGTAGACCTGCATCCAGTCTGTGAGGCAGACCTGTATGCTGTCTGTAGACCTGTATGCAGTGTGTAGACCTGCATCCAGTCTGTGAGGTAGACCTGTATGCAGTGTGTAGACCTGTATGCAGTGTGTAGACCTGTATGCAGTGTGTAGACCTGTATGCAGTCTGTAGACCCGTATGCAGTGCGTAGACCCGTATGCAGTCTGCAGACCTGTATGCAGTGTGTAGATCTGTATGCAGTCTGCAGACCTGTATGCAGTGTGTAGACCTGTATGCAGTCTGTAGACCTGTAGACCTGTATGCAGTCTGTAGACCTGTATGCAGTCTGTAGACCTGTATGCAGTCTGCAGACCTGTATGCAGTGTGTAGACCTGTATGCAGTGTGTAGACCTGTATGCAGTCTGTAGACCTGTAGACCTGTATGCAGTCTGTAGACCTGTATGCTGTCTATGGACCTGTACCTAGGCAGACCTGTACTCACGTTTCTTGCCGTTGATGTGGTCCAGGAAGTTGATGGAGTCTTTGACCACACAGTCACACACGTTGCAGTAATACCTGCAGAGGATCAGCAGATCAACAGAAGAGACTTTTATTCTATCAATTAAATCAGAAAACGGTATTAAAATAAAAAGGTTTAAAACAATACGACATGTTACATTAAATCGTTTTTAAAACATATATCAAATGAAGGGTTCTTTTCTGAATGCATAGACGAAAGAGTCACTAAAAAAAGAGAAGAGAAGAGAGAGCATACCCCCCCATCTCGGCCTGGGGGGTGGTCTTTGTGATGACGATGGTCTTCCCCAGTTTGGACTCCAGGTCCACCTTATAGTCTCTGTGCCGTAGCATGTCCCGCTTAACGGGGGGGGGCAGCTTCCCTAGAACACAGGGGGGAAACATGTCAGTCGTTAATGAGGGACTACAGAAGAGGACTCCAAATATGGAGGATGAAACGGACCAATCACAATCACTCAGTGATGACCTCACCATCCCTCCTCTCGCGGTCTCTCTCCTCCGACAGACGCTTCTGAGCCAGGGTCTCATACTCGTCTTTGTCCCACTTCCTGCGGAAGTCGTTCTTATTCTCGTTCTTACTGGACTACAAGAGGAGGAGGAGGAGGAGGAAGAAGAGTTAATATTGGTTTGATATATGACAATGAATGTATGCTCCTGCAGGATGAAGCATTGTTAATGACGTCACAGATTGAACGGACTCCCCTTTGGACGAGGATGAAGACCTCCGTGATGACCTCCTCTCATAAAGACCTCTTGTCATTGTCCTCCTTTAACCTGAACTCTATTATACCCTAGCTCCTCTCATTAGCTGTGTCTGCTCCTCCTCATGATCCCCTTCAGCTGGTAGAGCCGAGCTACAGAACATGAGGTCACTGTTTTCTTACTTTAAAGTCTAGTTTCTGAAAGGATGGTTGATTTTATAACACACAGATTGTTGTTAGATGTCGACAGAAAGCTCAGACTGAATCCCTCTGTCTCTCTGGGTGATATTTAAACATGAATTCGTGCTTAAAGAAACTTTTCTGATGAATGTGTTCTTTGTTTATCTGTTAGCGTCGTTAGCATCGTTAGCTTCAGCTCCGGTTCGGTCGGTTTTTAAAGATAGATTCACCCCGTTAAACCGGGTCTGAGTGACCCGGGATCCGCTGTGTGGATCACAGACTCCTCACTTCACCCAAGAGTCAGAAAACATTGAAGTCATTTCATGTGTTTATTGATAAAAAACCTCCAGAATCTGAAAAACTCACCCCGCTGCCGGACGCCATCTTGTCTGTCATGAAAAGATACAGACTGTCGTAAAGTCAGATGCTTTTTACGACAGGGAGCAGCGCCGCCTGCTGGAGACTTTGAGGAATAACATAATAATTAACATTTCCGATTTGAAATGTAGAAATTTCTAAACTGTTTTTTTTATGAACTGTTGTCAATGTTTAGGTTAATAGTATTTTAATATATATGTTTTTATCTTTTCTGAATTGTTTTTACAATTTATTTTCTATACTGTTATATAATTATATAGGTATGTTTTTTGAAGGTATGTTTGCCTTTATTTATTCATTTTCTAATATAATATTTAAATATATTTAATGATCTAAATCTATGTTGTTGTGGTTTATTTTTAATATTTAAAATCAATCTTTATGTTTTTGTATAATTGTGTTTTATAATTACACTTTCATTCAAATCTAAATATTTTGAATATTTCTAATTGTTATTGTAAAGTTTTCCTATTTATCTGGCTGTATTCATTTCCTGTTATTATGTCTTTTATTTGGAAAAGCTCCAATAACAAACTTTATTCTGTCTCTGGGGAACAGGACGTGGTGCAGGCCCCGCCCCCTCATGCCCCGCCCCCCTCAGGTGCGCCTCATTAAAGGTGAGGAAGCGGAACGATGGAGTTTACAGAGAAACTCGATCCGGCAGCATGTCATCGATCTGCGGAGAGACAGCCACGCAGAGCCCGCTGCAATCCTCCAGGTCTGTCCTCATTTAACATCAGTTTTAGTATGTTACCTGTGCACAGCCTCAGGTGTAAATGATCTGCAGGCTAATTGGCTCTCTGGGAACACACGGAGAAATCCTGCACCTTAATTAACCAACAGTTAGATTTGTTTTATTTAAACAGGAATATAAATAGTTTTTCTTGCTGATTGAAACTAAAATCATCCCTGCTTCTCAGGTAAATATACCTGGGAAGCAGGGATGATTTTAGGTGTGTATTCAGGGTAAGGCGGGCAGAAGGTGACCTGGATGCAGCTCTGCTTCACCTGTACTGAGTTTACCTGAAAATGGAAATAACTTTCTGTCATGTAAATATTTAATCTGTATTTATCACTCGTATAAAATATTAATTGTAGTGATTTAAATGTTTAAATAAATGCCATTAAATATAAACAAAAGGTGCGTTAAAGGCTGCAGATCTGCAACCTGTTTTTAATTGTACATTAGTGAAACTCTGCTCTAAATGTTCACTTTAAACACTTTTAGGTGAATTAAATGTGGCTGTTTCAGAGCAGCAGGGAAACTAGTGTTCCAGCTACTTCCCTGGTGCAGTGCATTGTGGGAGATGCAGTTCCTCACAGTGTGTTTGTGTGTTTAGCCTGTGTCTCGGACCCTGGTCCTGTGTATGTGTGACGGGCTGGGGGGCCTCGGTGTGGAGCAGCCCCCCGGACCCCTTGCTTAACCCCCCCGAGCCCTGGCTGCTGCCGGGCTGCAGCTCTGTGTTCGACAGCCTGGTCAGGTCAGCAGATTGTTGTTGTTATAATATATTTAGTTATTTCGCTTTTTATTTGTATGTAAACCTGTGGAAAATAATATATTTGTGTTTTTATTTTTATAGAAATATGACATATTAATAAAAAGTTGTTGAACTGATTTCATCTTCTTTAGTAATGTGTCTCCGATGCCGTCCCCTCCCCCCTCCAGAGGACGAGAGCGAGCCACCAACAAACCTCGCAGGTTGTTGTTGTTGTTGTTGTTATTATTATTATTACTCGGGATTTAAGTGGGATGCATTTTCTCTTCTGTACTAGATTTATTGTTTTTATATAAATATGTTTTGAGGAATTGACAGATTCTTTAAACGACTGAATTTTCTCACTTTCCACATTTCTCTGAAAATAAATCTGATTAAAATAAATGTAGACTTTTTAAACTTGAAGAACTTTTACTGAATGGTTGGCATTGTGTCTCCTTGCAGGCCGTCCATCTTGGAGCGCTGCATCCTCAAAGTGTCGAACAGCAGCATTGCCGTGGGGACGGATGACCTGGACCTCAATAGGTCAGGGGTCAAACCAAATATAAATAATAAAACGATAAGAATTAAATGTGAACCACCTGGGAAGAAACCCAGAGTTAAGCTGCTTTAATAAAAAGCATTTTATTATCTGTAATGAAACCCTTTAGACCCTCCCTGGAGCGCTGCCCCCCCCGCCTGCCGGACCCCTCCCACAGCGAGACCAACGGAGCGGTCCTGAAGCGCCGGCAGAAACAGATCCAGTACGGCAAGAACACCACCGGGTACCAGAACTACCTGCAGCAGGTGCCCCGGTAATGCTATAGTTGTTGTTGTTGTTTTTTAATTTGTTATTATTATCTTGTATTACATTTTAAAAATATTGTTGTTGTTGTTGTTATTATTATTGTTATTATTATCTTGTATTACATTTTAAAAATATTATTGTTATTGTTATTGTTATTGTTGTTATTGTTGTTGTTGTTATTGTTGTTATTATTGTTAATTGTTGTTGTTATTTTTATTGTTATTTTTATTGTTATTATTGTTGTTTTGAACATTTCTTGAGACGGGTAAGTCTCGACTCCGCCTCGTGTCCTTTCGGTCGATCATGTTCTCTCTAAGTCAATATTTAGTTCAAGTTTATCAAACTTTACTTTTAAATTTGATTTTAAACAAAAGTTTGTACAAAAGATGCATTTAAAGATCAAATCCTAAATCCCAACTTTGAGTTTTTCCTGATTTTTTTTCTCCCAGTTTTACATTTTAAAGTTTTGTTTCTCTTATTTATCTTTCCTTCAGACCCCTGCGGGACGCTAAGCTCCATCCCTCAACCCCCAACAAGTACAGGAAGTACAGCCGGCGCTCCTGGGACATGCAGGTGCGTCTGTGGAGGCGGGCGCTGCACCTGTGGGACCCCCCCACCGAGAACCTGCAGGACTCTTTTGACACCCAGGACCCCGTGGAGCAGCTGTACGGCTTCATCAAAGTGAGAGAGATTTCTGTCTGGCGGTCATGTGACGTTAACGTGTTGCCGTTTCCAGGCAGAACCAGCTGGCCAAGATGACCTCTGACCTCTGTGAGGACGGAGACAGGCAGAGAGAGAGAGCGCCTCCTGCTGCCTCTAAAGCCGAGCCGCCCAGACCCTGGAACTGCCCGCTGACCCCGGTAACACACACCTGTTTACGCCCGCTGACCCCGGTAACACACACACCTGTTGACCCCCGCTGACCCTGGTAACACACACCTGTTGACCCCCGCTGACCCTGGTAACACACACCTGCTGACCCCGGTAACGCACACCTGTTGACCCCCGCTGACCCTGGTAACACACACCTGTTGACCCCCGCTGACCCCGGTAACACACACCTGTTGACCACGGCAGTGTTTTCAGAATAACGTTAAAATGTTGAAAACTTTTTCAAAAACAAAGTCGAAATGTTCTGAATATTTTCAAAATAAAGCTGAGTGGCTGAAATATTTTCAAGATGAAGAACTGATGATGAAGACCATGGTTCAGGGCATAACTCTGGTATGTCGTCTACAGGAGGCGGAGCTGACCCTGCGGACGCTGCGCTGCCCCCCCGGCCTCGGATCCTTCAGAACCCTGAACTCCAGAGACAACATGGCCGACTGGCTGCAGCTGCTGCTGGAGGCCGACAGCCAGCAAGGTGAGCAGCGTCTGCGGACCCCGGGGCGTCTGCGGGGTTCAGGATGCAACAGAAGCTTAAGTGCTGGAGGGTCTGCAGCAGCACAGGAACACCAACACACTGTACCACTGATGACGACGAGACTCTGTTTCAGCTGACTCTGTATTGGATGAATATGCTTCATGTGTAAATGGGATCAATAGTAAACCTTGTTCTCCGTTTCAGATCTTCCTGTTTTTCCGTTAGACTTCGGCTCTGATGACCAGCAGGTTCCTGATTTCTCCGACCAGCTGTGGACTCCGTACTGAAGCCTTCTGAGTGAACACTGTTGGGTCCAGTTCTTGATCCAGGTCTCGATTCCGATCAGGAGACTCAGAGTTTGTGTTAGTCGTTTTTAAGCTGGTTGAAGGTTTCCTAACGACAGCAGGGATGTGATTGGTCCTGAAGAGCACGTAGGCCCCGCCTCCTCTCTCAGCCTCGCCCTATCACGCTCCTTTAGTTTGTGTCACATTGTTTGTGTTTATCTGGAGCACTTCTCACCTGCACACCTTCAGGACTCTCTGAAGCGGTTTGTTTTAGTCGCACCTGTCCTTCACTCGGTCTCCGGTCCACCGTCACGCTCTGCTGTCCCCCCCCCCCCCCCAACATGTTTTTTCTAAAAAACAAAGCCCTGGTTAATGTGTGTGTGGGGGGGGGGCTGTCACTTTGTGTTGTTGTTTTACTTTGTTTGTTGTCTTTTGCTGAAATATATGTGATTTAATAAAGATTGAAATAAAGTGTTAAATGCACCTGCTCGGCTGTTTCCTCTTTCTGCTGGTTTTTAAATGTGGCATACCCTCTGGAGAAAAAGGCGGGACCTAAATGGGGTTTTAAAAAAATTGACCAATGAAAACTAAGCGACAACTAATGTGTAAAGATTAGAATATAAAAGGGCCTTAAAGAAACTCCCAGAACACAATTAATGTGTGCGGAATAATAAATGTACAGATTTTGAGAAACTGGTCCTTTTACTCAGAAATCACAATATGTCCTCTCGCCTCCCCATTGGCTGCGGCGGGCTCCCATAGCACAGACCGCATGTGCTGTAAACAACCTCAGCCTCTGAACTACATCTCCCATCAGCCCCAGCGCCCAGCTCTTGTGTTCTTTCTGCTGAATTGTATTTAAAACGTTTTATTTCTGGAGTAAATAAACCCCTCGGTTATCAGCGGGCTGTTTGTGATATAAATCCGTTGACTGTGGCAGGTGCGGTGCGGGGTGATGCGGTGTAGCCCCCCCCCTTCCCCCAGCCTGGCACCGTAAACGTTATTTATGAATGCCTGCCGCTCACGGGCGTGTGCACGCAGATCCGTTATTATCATGCTGTAATAGTCACCGGAGACCGGACAGTTTCTGCAGCCGGTGTTCAGGAGCATCCCGGACCCTGATGAGCGCGAGGAAATCTGGACTTTGATTCATTTCGCTGCGTTTTGGTGCTGAGCGGTGGCGGAGCGGCGGAGCGGCGGAGCGGCAGGCGGAGCGGCGCTTCAGTAATACTGGGTCACCGAGAGCCGCTGTCCGCACATACCGGACCCACACCGACCAGCACCGACACCCCGGTAAGGTAAGCCTGAAGCCGAGGAGAGGGAGCAGAATAACCCGCTGGTATGCCGCTGCAGCACCGCGCTGTTCGCCGCGCACAGAGCGCACAGGCCGGACACACGCTGCCCCCCCCCCCCCCCCGCCCCCCCTCGGTGTTATTATGGTTGTTATGTGGTTCTGGTTCTGTTCAGGTATCAGCCTTTAGACCTGGGGATCTATTCAGATGTAATGATGTGAGGTGTGAGGAGAACCGGGGAGATCCCATGTGATTTCACCGCGTTTGTTTCTAACGCTGCTAGCATGCTAACCTTAGGTCAGTTAGCCACCGTTGGCTGAACCGGTGAAGCCCATATTTGGAACGTCTGAAGTGGCCAAATGGGGGTACTACAGCTCGTGTGACGTCATTTTGGCCCAAAAAGACTTTTCCCCGTTAATTTACATCCGGAAAGAGACGTCTGTAAATCAGTGGATTTTTTTTGTTTTGTTAAATGAACTCCACAGCACGAACTGTTTTATAGCCCTTATTTAAAATGTTTTATTGTAAAAGTTGTAAAATGCACTTAAAGCTGAATTCAGAGGTATTTTCTCTCCATTCATCTGACTGACAGAGGGAGCTCGAGGACGGGGTTTAAGGGAAAACGCCACTGCGCATGCTCAGTGGGCCCACATACGGGTACTTGTCGCTCCTTTTTTGGCTCCACGCGCTTCTGAGCAGCTCTCATAGGAATGAACCAGTTCTCTTTAAACCTCCATGGTTTCTGCCCGTTAGCCCCGCAGTGCGGAGCAGAGCAGCCGGGATTCAGTGCCTCTGAAGCGGGGAAACAATCCTCCGTGAGCCGGTCTGTTCCAGAGAGCAAAATGGCTGAGTTTATTGTGCCGACCTTGAAAATAATGATGACATATTATTCATAGTGACTGCTCAGGTAATATCAGCGGTTGCTTTAAAATCACATGTTCATTATTTTGATTTTGTTGTAGTTTATATTTTTATTCGCTCATTTATTCTGCTCTCTAACGGGGGGATACAGCCACATCGGGTGTGTTAGCATCACTCATTGAAAACAATGGGATGAGTTAGCAACGAGCTAAGAGCAGCCGAAGGCCCTGAGCAGGGATCTACAAAATAAAGCGAAATGTGGGAATCGTTTCAAAATAAATTCTAAAGGCTCGAATATTTGCAAAATAAGGTAAAAATCATAGGAATATTTTCAGAATAAGTCTAAATGTAAGGTAATATTTTCAGAATAAAGTCTGTTAGGAATATTTTAAAAGTAAAGTAAATCTGTTAAGAATACTTTCAAAATAAAAGCCAAAATGTAAGCTCTACTTTCAAAATAAAGTCAATCTGTTATGAACATTTTTAAAATAAAGACTTAATGTTAGAATTATTTTCTGAATAAAGTAAAATCTGAATGTTTTTAAGGCAGAAACCCTCAAATTTAAACGGATGTTTTTCTACATAAAAACGCTCAAAAATGATTTTGTTTTAGGACAGAACTTATTTTAATGATTTATTCATCTGCAGATTATTTTCTGCATTAATATCAGAAAATGTTGAAAAATGTCCCTAAGTGTTTCAAATCCAAGCTGATGTGTTTCAAGATATTAAAGATATTCACTATAATATGATATTACAAATCACATTTGCATTATATTTTGACTTCAAGCGCTTTATCAAGCAACCCAGTCTACAGATACCAACATCTCCCAATTTACACTGAATTCAAACAAAGGAAATTCATGTTGTTGTTTACGCCACAACGTCGGAGCTCTGTGAAAATAAAGCTGTCCCTGCCGTCTGATGCTCTATATCAGTGTCTCTACTTTAAAGAGTCCTCTCCTGCTGATGTTCAGGTGTATATCAGTATGTAGAGTCTCTACTTTAAAGAGTCCTCTCCTGCTGATGTTCAGGTGTATATCAGTATGTAGAGTCTCTACTTTAAAGAGTCCTCTCCTGCTGATGATCAGGTGTATATCAGTATGTAGAGTCTCTACTTTAAAGAGTCCTCTCCTGTCTCTACTTTAAAGAGTCCTCTCCTGCTGATGTTCAGGTGTGTATCAGTATGTAGAGTCTCTACTTTAAAGAGTCCTCTCCTGCTGATGTTCAGGTGTATATCAGTATGTAGTGTCTCTACTTTAAAGAGTCCTCTCCTGCTGATGTTCAGGTGTATATCAGTATGTAGTGTCTCTACTTTAAAGAGTCCTCTCCTGCTGATGTTCAGGTGTATATCAGTATGTAGAGTCTCTACTTTAAAGAGTCCTCTCCTGCTGATGTTCAGGTGTATATCAGTATGTAGTGTCTCTACTTTAAAGAGTCCTCTCCTGTCTCTACTTTAAAGAGTCCTCTCCTGCTGATGTTCAGGTGTATATCAGTATGTAGTGTCTCTACTTTAAAGAGTCCTCTCCTGCTGATGTTCAGGTGTATATCAGTATGTAGTGTCTCTACTTTAAAGAGTCCTCTCCTGCTGATGTTCAGGTGTATATCAATATGTAGAGTCTCTACTTTAAAGAGTCCTCTCCTGCTGATGTTCAGGTGTATATCAGTATGTAGAGTCTCTACTTTGAAGAGTCCTCTCCTGCTGATGTTCAGGTGTATATCAGTATGTAGAGTCTCTACTTTAAAGAGTCCTCTCCTGCTGATGTTCAGGTGTATATCAGTATGTAGTGTCTCTACTTTAAAGAGTCCTCTCCTGCTGATGTTCAGGTGTATATCAGTATGTAGTGTCTCTACTTTAAAGAGTCCTCTCCTGCTGATGTTCAGGTGTATATCAGTATGTAGTGTCTCTACTTTAAAGAGTCCTCTCCTGCTGATGTTCAGGTGTATATCAGTATGTAGTGTCTCTACTTTAAAGAGTCCTCTCCTGCTGATGTTCAGGTGTATATCAGTATGTAGTGTCTCTACTTTAAAGAGTCCTCTCCTGCTGATGTTCAGGTGTATATCAGTATGTAGAGTCTCTACTTTAAAGAGTCCTCTCCTGCTGATGTTCAGGTGTATGTCAGTATGTAGAGTCTCTACTTTAAAGAGTCCTCTCCTGCTGATGTTCAGGTGTATATCAGTATGTAGAGTCTCTACTTTAAAGAGTCCTCTCCTGCTGATGTTCAGGTGTATATCAGTATGTAGAGTCTCTACTTTAAAGAGTCCTCTCCTGCTGATGTTCAGGTGTATATCAGTATGTAGTGTCTCTACTTTAAAGAGTCCTCTCCTGCTGATGTTCAGGTGTATATCAGTATGTAGTGTCTCTACTTTAAAGAGTCCTCTCCTGCTGATGTTCAGGTGTATATCAGTATGTAGTGTCTCTACTTTAAAGAGTCCTCTCCTGCTGATGTTCAGGTGTATATCAGTATGTAGAGTCTCTACTTTAAAGAGTCCTCTCCTGCTGATGTTCAGGTGTATATCAGTATGTAGAGTCTCTACTTTAAAGAGTCCTCTCCTGCTGATGTTCAGGTGTATATCAGTATGTAGAGTCTCTACTTTAAAGAGTCCTCTATACATTAATGCTCTGCTCCCTCTGCAGGTGCGTTACCGGGGGCAACATCTGACTGAGGATGTGTTTGTGAGAGTGGGCGGGGCTACCTGGCCCTGAGGTAGGGAGGAGGCGGAGTCTCAGCCCCCCCCTCCCCCCCCATCCGACTCACCTTACGGACACACAAGGGACGTGGCTCCCCCCACCCCTCCTCCCCCCGTCTCTCCCCCGCCTTCTCTCCCCCTCCCACCCTGGCCCCCCACCCCGCCACCATGTTGTGGTCTCTCTGCTGGGGGAGAGCCTGAGGACGCAGGACTCTGGAAGGAAACCCTGCTCCGCCGGGGGACTCACACCTGGTGAGACACACCCACACACACACACCCACACACACACACCAAACACCTGCATCACACACACACACACAGCTGCAACACACACACACACACACACACACACCCACACACACACACCAAACACCTGCATCACACACACACACACACAGCTGCAACACACACACACACACACACACACACACACACACACACACACACACACACACACACACACACACACACACACACACACACACACACACACACCTAAAGCATCACAGCTGGCTTGAGATCTGCAGGAGAGGTTAAGGTTAGCAGTTAGCATCACAATCCTGCCTGGCTCAATAATGACGCTAACAGAGATTGCCTAAAGTAGGAATTGGTCATTGGGTGAAGGTGAGTAATCAGGTACTGATCTGATTGTCCTGTAGCTGCTGTGTTATTAACATGCTGTGTGTTTGTGTCTCAGTCCCTGCTGGACCCCAACACCCTCGCAGAGTGCAGGACCCCAGATGGCTTGATGCCTGGTGAGTGTTCAAGCAATATGAGTCCTGAACCTGTCATGAGTCAGCACATATGCCCCTTTTCCACCAAACCGGATCCGGTTCACGATCCGATCTTTGGCTTTTCTGGTTCTAGCCTGTAGCACCCCTTGTGCTTCCTCCGCTCAGAGGCCGAGTGGAGCTCAAGTGGAGCTTTGTCATTGCGTCATCGTTTGCGTCATGACGTAACTGTTTGCGTGCCCTCTGACTGATTCATGTTCACTGTCTGACTGTCACACAAGCAGCTGATGCATACGTAGTTCAGAATGGGCTCAGCCCTCCCACTGCGCTGCGCGTGTGTTTGCCACAGAGATACATTAAACAACATGGCAGCGAGCAGGGAAGCACTCATTCCAAAGAAAGGCACAGTGTCATCCGTAAATTGGAATTGGTTTGCGTTTACGGCGACAGCCTTATATCAAACAACACCCCGCTGCAAAGTGTGTTTGAAGGCTGTTGCTAGCACCTCAAACAGAAGCATCCTGCCTAACGGAATGAAAAAGACGGCGGCACCACAAGCTCACCCGCCAGAAAACAATCCACCGTTTTACAAACATTTCCTAGCTGCATTCCATACGAAAAGAATAGGCCCCGCTGGACAGCGATTACAGATGTGGTCGCAATGTATAGCAAAGGATATGGTGCCCATGTATACGGTGGAAAAGCCGGGGGTTTATTCGCATGCTAAAAGTTTTGCACCCCAGGTATGTGGTACCAAGCCGAAAGTGCTTCTCTGAAATGGCCTTACCTCAGCTTTATAATAGCACACGACAACGGGTCGCAAAGGAGCTGGAGGAGGTGTCCTTTTATTCTGCCACCACAGATTTATGGTCGAGTCAGACGATGCAGCCGTAGATGAGTCTAACTGCACTGTATAACAACGACTGGACTCTGCGTGTAAGAGAAAATCGATTTAAATCGTAAATTAATTTATTGCACTGTAGTCATTTTGCTCAGCGATACTGCTGTTACAACTCGTACTCGCTGTACTCGCCATGAACTGTTATTGCTCAGGTTAATCTCCCCCCTCCGAAGTAAGCGTGACGTATTGGTTCGTATTGGATCTTGGATCTTGCCGGGCAGCCGAGCCGGGCCAGAAAGATCCGGTTTTTTGGTGCTTAAAGCCGGCTCCGGGTTGGTGGAAAAACGGCATATGAGTGCTGAACCTGTCATGAGTCAGCAATATGAGACCTGAACCTGACATGAGTCAGCACTGAGTCCTGAACCTGACATGAGTCAGCACTGAGTCCTGAACCTGTCATGAGTCAGCAATATGAGACCTGAACCTGACATGAGTCAGCACTGAGTCCTGAACCTGACATGAGTCAGCACTGAGTCCTGAACCTGTCATGAGTCAGCAATATGAGACCTGAACCTGACATGAGTCAGCACTGAGTCCTGAACCTGACATGAGTCAGCACTGAGTCCTGAACCTGTCATGAGTCAGCACTGAGTCCTGAACCTGACATGAGTCAGCACTGAGTCCTGAACCTGTCATGAGTCAGCACTGAGTCCTGAACCTGACATGAGTCAGCACTGAGTCCTGAACCTGTCATGAGTCAGCACTGAGTCCTGAACCTGACATGAGTCAGCACTGAGTCCTGAACCTGTCATGAGTCAGCACTGAGTCCTGAACCCGACATGAGTCAGCACTGAGTCCTGAACCTGACATGAGTCAGCACTGAGTCCTGAACCTGACATGAGTCAGCACTGAGTCCTGAACCTGACATGAGTCAGCACTGAGTCCTGAACCTGACATGAGTCAGCACTGAGTCCTGAACCTGACATGAGTCAGCACTATGAAACCAGTGTGTTGAATGAAAATGGAACTGTTTTATTTTATGTATTTTGTTCTGGAAACCAGTCTGAACTCAGAATGAATCAGGGTCTGCAGCTGTTAGTGGGTCAGGGTCTGCAGCTGGTAGTGGGTCGGGGTCTGCAGCTGGTAGTGGCTCGGGGTCTGCAGCTGGTAGTGGGTCGGGGTCTGCAGCTGGTAGTGGGTCAGGGTCTGCAACTGTTAGTGGGTCAGGGTCTACAGCTGGTAGTGGGTCGGGGTCTGCAGCTGTTAGTGGGTCGGGGTCTGCAGCTGGTAGTGGGTCAGGGTCTGTAACGTGTGGGTCCTCTGTGTGTTTCAGAGAGCAGTTACTGGCAGCTCTGCCCTCCCTCTAAGTCTGGCCTGCAGGGGGGGTTACTGAGCTCTAGTTTCCCCCCCGGCCCCGATGCTCACCTGCAGGAGGGGGGCGACCCCCTGGATCCCCCCCCTCTGGCTCCTCCCCCACCTGGGCCCCCGCCCCCGCCCCCCCCCGCCCCCAAAAAGGCACTGCCGCTCGCTGTCGGTGCCGGAGGACCTGTCGCGCTGCCGCTACACGTGGAGGCCAAGCGCCTCGCGGGTTTGGACCCCTGTCAGCCGGACGGCCTGCCTCGCAGGGGCGGTGGGCGGGGCCTCTGGGGGAGGGGGAGGAGCCTGTCGGGCCCCCAGCTCTTCCCTGAACTCCTCCCTGCACTCCTCGTCTTCGCCAACCTTCTTCAGCCTGGCGCTGTCCCCTGACTCTCCCCTGCCCTGGAGCTTCCCCTGGGACCCCAGCGAGGCGGCGGCAGGGGGGGGCACCTGCTGCTGCTTCTTCCCGTCCTCCTGCAGCTCCTCACCCTCCCCCCTGCACCCGCCACCCCCCCCCCAGAGGCGTTTCTCCCTCTCACCGGTGCTGATCAGAGACTCGGGGGCGTCCACCTTCTTGCCGCCCCACCCACCCCAGGTGAGACCCCGCCCCCCGAGCTGCACCGCGGGGGCCGGGGCGGTGGGAGGGGGAGGAGGTCCGGTTCCTGCCTCCCCCTCGTCGGCCTGCAGCACCCCGTCCTCCCTGCGCCGCAGTCTCCCCCCCCAGCTGCCCCGCTGCCACTCGCAACCCTGCGACCTCCTGCTGCTCAAACCGGGTTTGAAAAGGCGCCGGGACCCCGACCGCCCCCCTGCCCGACCCCTGCTGGACTTCACCAAGATGACCCAGGTACAGAACATCATGTCTCCTCATGTCACACCCCCCCCCCCCCTGCACGTGGCTCAGTGGAATACTACATTCTGATTGGTCAATGTAGACGTTTGTCCAGCGATCAGGGAGATCCTGAAGCACATCTCCCCCCCTGAACCCTGATCCTGTGAGGAGTCAGAACCTGCTGTTCATCAGACGGGCTGTCATCGACCAATCAGAATCAAGCTTTCATCAAAGCCCTGCGACTCATGTTTTCATATTTTCTGTTAAAACAGTTTAAAGCGATCGGACCAGGAAACCAGTCAGAGCTTTTATTTTGAAATTCCACATCAGGATATCCTGGCTTTTCTTTAAAGTCGGATTTATATTTGAAATGTTCTCTCTATTCTTACATCAGGGTAATGTTTCCAGGCTGTGGTTGTAGTTTACGGTCTCCTCTTTCAGCTGGTCTGTTGTTGTGTGTTGAACTGGTTCTGATGGACCTCCTGCTCCTCCCCAGACGCGAAGCATGGACCCTCAGGCTCTGGAGCGATGCGGCGGGCGGCTGGTCTGCGGCGGTGACCTCTCCCTGGGCATGGAGTCCTTCCTGGGAGACTTCCGACGCTCCTGCTCCCCGGCCGAGTGTTTGGGCCGGACCAGCATCGGGCCGCTGAGCGAGAGCGACGAGGAGTGCCGCGAAGACGAGGAGGACGAGGAGGATGACGGCGAAGAAGATGAGGCGGCGGCGGCGGCGCAGCAGGCCGTCTTCGAGAGGGACTGTACAGAACTGGACCTGAACTTGATAGAGGAGAACTGAGGCGTTTGTAAATGAAGGCTGTCTCTGTTTTTTTTATTTGGTTTTTAAGAAACCCCCCCCCCCCCCCCCTTCATTGTCTCCTTGCCACCAATCAGCAAGGCTCTCAGGAACAACGCCTCCTCTCATTGGATGAGCCGGGGGAACAGGACGACAGTGATGATGTGAGGCTGCCGCACAGAGAGGCTCGGCGGGAAAAAAAGGGTTTACAGTCAGAGTAAATCTGGGGGCCCGAGGACCTGCAGACCCCTGCAGCGCTAGCATTAGCCTGCAGTGTTAGCGTGCAACGTTAGCATGCAGGGTGCGTCTAGCATGGATGAGAGCAGCCCTACGTCACTTCCAGTTTGATAACTGTTTGATGAAAAGCTCAGATGACAGCGAGTGTGTTCACCCCAAAAGGGGTGGGGCCTAACATAGAGGGAGACGATGGGCTGCTCTCATCTGTACTGCAGGATGTGTGCAGCGTTAGCGTTAGCATGCAGGTAGCTTAGCCCGGGCATCCCGGTGTCTTCCAACATGCTGCTGCTGAGTCAGTAACACACTTCTGTCTGAGGAGGCGCCAACCCCCCCCCCCACAGCACCCGCCATCACACACACACCACATACACACACACACACCCACCACATACACACACACAAACACACAAACACACACACACACACACACACACACACACACACACACTGGGCGTGGTGTTGCGTTCAGGGTCGCTGTGTGGCGCCGGCCCTCAGACTGCAGGCAACCACTGATGCTGTCGTTCACCTGAGTGTTCACACATTCCTGTTCATCCACTCACTGTGTGTGTGTGTGTGCGTGTGTGTGTGTGTGTGTGTGTGTGTGTGGGTTGGTCATGTGACTTGTGTCCAGATTAAATCCAGATATTTATTTTTATATTTATTCATTTCTTGTAAGATTTCAGGATGTCTTTGATGATTATTCATTGATTTACAGACAAAAGGCACATTGTTTCAGATCGCTGCATCATATTTATTTTCACTGCTAAACTTGAATTGATGACTTAAATCACTGCATTTTAATATCTTATTTATATCATTTTAAATATATTTGAGTAGGCCAAACATTCAATGCTTATTTTTGGCCTTTTCTTTTCTTTAACATTTCTAATTGACAGAAACCCTCAGATCTGTTATAGTTGTTATTCTCTGGGTTTGATCTGGACTTGGACTGACTGCAGCTGTGATTTCTGATTATTTTTCCCCTAAAAAGAACAAAATGCACGTCTAAGGTGTCTGAGCGTCTGCTGCACTGAACTTATTTACATGTTTTTCTACTGAGAATCACATTCCTGCTGACACTCCCCCGACCTGCAGAGAGATGGTCCGTCGCAGCCTGTCTATTTACCTTTTCTACAGGTGTGTTCATGGGGAATCTAATACATCCAATAATCTGCACAACATGTGTTTAAAGTGGATGCAGGCTTCAGGTGTTGTTTGAGCAGCATTTGTGAAATAATTAAGCCTCTTTTATCTGTCGTTCATCATCACGTTAGCTTAATATTTCTGGTTGGACTTAAAGTTCATTATAGGAGATGTAACGGCAATTTCTTTACCTACACTAAACATGACGTGATGCTTTCAAGAACACTCAGGATGGTCTGCTGCTGGAAATAAAAGGTTAATTGACTGAAACCCCAGCAGACAATCAACAGGTAAACATAATTAAAACAACAAATGGATCATGTTTGAAAGTGTCAGATGTCCAATTGTCTCTGAATGCACCTAAAGGGGGATTTGATTCCGGCTGTGACGGGTTATCGTCATTAATTTATAATCGTGGCGACTTTACTGTTAAATTTACAGACGTTTAGTTCGAGCGGCAGTGACGTCACTTTGTAAAGGATTGTTTTTCTTTCTTCTCTCTAATGTCGGCGTCACATCAGTGGGGGGGGGGGGAATGTACAAAAAAATGATGAAGTATTTTTGAACTGAAAAACATCCTCGATGTTAAAGGGAGCAGTTCAACATTTAGAGACACTCTTCTTAATGTGAGGTCAACGTTTGGTAAGAGCTAACCTGATAGCGCCACGGACTACCCGATAGCGTCCATGCTACCTGTTAGCGTCACGTGCTGAAAATCTGAAATCATAAATAAAGGCTCAGTTCAAAGTAATCTACAAAACAATTACGAATCAAACATACTTTTAAAAAACTGCAATGTTTTCCAGGAATGTCCCTGTAACACACACACACACACAAAACAGTGTCCCTGTAACACACACACATAAAACAGTGTCCCTGTAACACACACACCACACAAAACAGTGTCCCTGTAACACACACACATAAAACAGTGTCCCTGTAACACACACACACAAAACAGTGTCCCTGTAACACACACACACAAAACAGTGTCCCTGTAACACACACACACAAAACAGTGTCCCTGTAACACACACACACAAAACAGTGTCCCTGTAACACACACACACAAAACAGTGTCCCTGTAACACACACACATAAAACAGTGTCCCTGTAACACACACACATAAAACAGTGTCCCTGTAACACACACACACACAAAACAGTGTCCCTGTAACACACATACATAAAAGTGTCCCTGTAACACACACACACACAACAGTGTCCCTGTAACACACACACACACAAAACAGTGTCCCTGTAACACACACACACACAAAACAGTGTCCCTGTAACACACACATACATAAAACAGTGTCCTTGTAACACACATACTCACAGCATCCCGTAGCATTCATTGTTTTTCCAGCTAACTTTAGATAACACTATGCCACTTAGTGTTATTCTTATGTTTAACGCAGCTTAATACGCACTCAAGACTAAAAAACAGGTCACATTAAAACGATTAACCCTTTCAAACTAGCTACTTGTGAATTGGCCATGCTAATCGCTAATGCTATTTGCTAGCATACACATTGCATGTAAACTGAAATTCACAAATGTAAATTATAGTTGATACTGTATTGATCACAATAACAGACCATTTACAGCACTTTTACCGAAACAAAATCTTCAATAGTTGGCATGCTAGCAATTAGCGGTAGCTTTCAGCATAAGCGTTTTTCAAGCCAATTGAAAGGGCATGGCTAACATTAGCAGTAATTTCAATCTAAAGCTAAACCTGAGAAACAGACGTAGCCTGGACGTTCATGTGGTGTTTTAAAATGCTTCTTAAACCAGGGTAGCATGAAAGCATGGTGCAATTAGCAAGCTAGTTAGCTAGCTAGCCACCTGCTAAATTAGGTAATAAAAACAAACACTAGCCAATCTGAGCCCGTTCAACACTGCGGCAGGTTAATACATCTAGCTGCCTGTAAATCAGATCAATGCATCCCTGTAACACACACACACACACACACACACACACACACACACACACACACACACACACACACACACACACACACACACACACACACACACCTGGTTTCATGGGTTTGTTTGTGTCCATCGCTCCATAACGCAGCCTTACTGAACATATTATTCTGTAAATCAAAACGTTAAAAATGGACCGCTATGATCGGAGAGGAGGTGTTTACTGTAGCTGTTTTTAGTCCCTCTGTTCATTGTTTTCTGCTGTTCTTTCTTAATATTTCTAATCTGATGTCTGAGCACGACGACGTGTCGGCGATGAAACGCATCGGGAGAAAATACAAACAGAAGCTTCCGGACGTTAGCGGAGCTTCAGGCGGAGGATCGGGGTGTACAAAGTTAGCTGAGAGACTCGGACTTCTCTTCTCTTTTAGAAATGTTTTTTATTGTATGTGATTAAAAAAAAGAACAACACGGCAATTTGAAAAAGCAGTTTGTGAATAAATTAAGTTTATTGAGAATTATTTTACAAAGAAAGGGGAAAACTGGTGTCCTGTGTTTATTTCCATCAGTTATTAAATCAGTAAAACCAGCAGGAGAAGTTATGAGGTTCAACGCAGGTCAGAGGGTTAGAAAAGCAAATCATTTACACATAAATTCAACATTTTACAACAAAGATATAATATGAAAATAAACACACTTTATTCAAATGTGCAAAGTAAGTAGCGTTGTTTGAGAAGAATCCTGATTTAAGTGAAGAGGTGTATTACTAAATATATATTGTGCTATAAAAAAGGGTTAAACGGTGTAAAAACAAGTTGCAATGAAAAAAACGTATTTTGGGACAAAATAATTGATGAAAAAAGATTCAATTTTGAAGAAAAATATAATTTCGAAATCAAATTTTGATGCGAAGACAAAACTCTTCAAATCAAAATGAGGAGTCTCGATCCTGCTGAAGTTCAGGTGTACAGTGGGGCAAACAAGTATTTAGTCAGCCACCAATTGTGCAAGTTCTCCCATTTCAAAAGATGAGAGAGGCCTGTAATTTTATCATAGGTACACTTCAACTATGAGAGACAGAATGGGGGAAAAATCCAGGAAATCACATTGTAGGATTTTAATGAATTTATTTCAAATGATTGTGGAAAATAAGTATTTGGTCAATAACAAAAGTTCATCTCAATACTTTGTTATATACCCTTTGTTGGCAATGATAGAGGTCAAAGGTTTTCTGTAAGTCTTCACAAGGTTTCCACACTGTTGCTGGTATTTTGGCCCATTCCTCCATGCAGATCTCCTCTAAAGCAGTGATGTTTTGGGGCTGTCGCTGGGCAACACGGACTTTCAACTCCCTCCAAAGATTTTCTATGGGGTTGAGATCTGGAGACTGGCTAGGCCACTCCAGGACCTTGAAATGCTTCTTACGAAGCCACTCCTTCGTTGCCCTGGCGGTGTGTTTGGGATCACTGTCATGCTGAAAGACCCAGCCACGCTTCATCTTCAGTGCCCTTGCTGATGGAAGGAGGTTTTCACTCAAAATCTCACGATACATGGCCCCATTCATTCTTTCCTTTACACGGATCAGTCGTCCTGGTCCCTTTGCAGAAGAACAGCCCCAAAGCATGATGTCTCCCCCCCCATGCTTCACAGTAGGTATGGTGTTCTTCGGATGCAACTCTGCATTCTTTCTCCTCCAAACACGACGAGTTGAGTTTTTACCAAAAAGTTCTATTTTGGTTTCATCTGACCATATGACATTCTCCCAATCCTCTTCTGGATCATCCAAATGCCCTCTAGCAAACTTCAGACGGGCCTGGACATGTACTGGCTTAAGCAGGGGGACACGTCTGGAACTGCAGGATTTAAGTCCCTGGCGGCGTAGTGTGTTACTGATGGTAGCCTCTGTTACTTTGGTCCCAGCTCTCTGCAGGTCATTCACTAGGTCCCCCCGTGTGGTTCTGGGATTTTTGCTCACCGTTCTTGTGATCCTTTTGACCCCACGGGGTGAGATCTTGCGTGGAGCCCCAGATGGAGGGAGATTAGCAGTGGTCTTGTATGTCTTCCATTTTCTAATAATTGCTCCCACAGTTGATTTCTTCACACCAAGCTGCTTACCTATTGCACATTCAGTTTTCCCAGCCTGGTGCAGGTCTACAATTTTGTCTCTGGTCTCCTTTGACAGCTCTTTGGTCTTGGCCATAGTGGAGTTTGGAGTATGACTGTTTGAGGTTGTGGACAGGTGTCTTTTATACTGATAACGAGTTCAAAAAGGTGCCATTAATACAGGTAACGAGTGGAGGACAGAGGAGCCTCTTAAAGAAGAAGTTACAGGTCTGTGAGAGCCAGACATCTTGCGTGTTTGTAGGTGACCAAATACTTATTTTACCGAGGAATTTATAATGAATTCATTAAAATCCTACAATGTGATTTCCTGGATTGTTTCCCCCATTCTGTCTCTCATAGTTGAGTGTACCTATGATAAAATTACAGGCCTCTCATCTTTTGAAATGGGAGAACTTGCACAATTGGTGGCTGACTAAATACTTTTTTGCCCCACTGTATATTAGTGTCTGTGGCATGTCTCCATGCTTTAATGTACAACAAGATCTTTATTTGTTAATAATAGGACATAAAAGTCACTTTATTAGAATTTTTGAAATAATATTCAAAGTAAGTTTCATATTTAAAGTTCAAAATGACATATAAGGTCACAATATTTAGGTGAACAGGGGAAATGTATTACAACTCACCTGGAACAAATCTGTATTTTATGAGAAGTTAAGTTACATTTCAAAAGTTGCAATTAAGAAAACAGGTGATTTGATGAGAAGGAACTCCCTCTGGAGGAACACAGGGAGTCTAGTCTTTGCTGACCATTGAACTACCAGCTACAGAAAGGAGAGAATAATAGGACCTCTTAAATAAAACTATGTTTATTAAAAAGTCCAACTCAACAAGTCAACATGTTGTTTCATTGAACAGGGAGAGTTCATATTAATAGAAACATGTCACCTCACACTGAAATATATTTATGTAGTTTATAAGCAGGGTGCAAAAGTTTTGAACTTTTAAAACCACTGTTGGTTTTTTGTACTTTAAAATTAAAGCAGGAATATAATTGTCAATATTTTGTCACCTAAATAATATAGCATCAGTATTGTTGACATTGTTTGTCAACAGAAACAACGTGTCACATAAACAAAACTGGAAAAACAACTTTATTATAAACTTCTTTTCAATATAAAGGAAAGTGCAGGTAATTCATGAACTACAAAGATATGTTATCAGACAGGATGCATCACTCGGATCAGTTTTTATCGGCCGGGTCGCTCTCTGAAGAGGTGATGGCGGGCAGAACGTTGATGGGAACCAGCCTCTCCTTCCCATCATGCACCGCTTTCTCCCGTGGCACCTGGATCTGCAGCCGCCCCCCTGTCAGCGAGCATGTGACGGCCTCTGGTTCAACATCGCCTGGCAGATCCACCTCCTGCCTGAACTCCTGGCAGCGATACGAGTACGAGCCCTTCTCGCCCTCCTGCTTCTTCTCCGAGCGACCGCTGACCCTCAGCTTCCGGCCGACCTGCGTCACCTCCAACTCCTGAGGGGAAAACGCCGCCGTGTCCAAACTCAGAGCGAAGACGTCGTCCCGCCACAGCTCCTGGAAGGCGATGGGCTTGAAAACTGCAGACGGCGAGGTGTGGTCGATCTCCTGGAAGATCTTCTGGTGCAGTTGCTCCATGAACTCCATGTTCTGACGCATCTCCTGCAGGTGGCGCAGCATCTCCTGCTCCATGTGGAAGAAGAGCGGCTGAACGTCGGGCCACAGGCGGCGAACTGGCCAATGAGTATCCAGGAAACACAGCCTGGAGGGGGAGGCCTGCGGCGGGAAAGCACTGGGACACAACATCCTGTTTCTGGGGAGGTTCCGTAGCTTCAGAGAGACTGAGCTTCAGACTGTCCGAGGGCTGCTGCCCGACCCCTTATATACACACACACCCAGACGGAAAGTTCCAGCTGCTTTCCCGTGTGTGTGTGTGTGTGTGTGTGTGTGTGTGTGTGTGTGTGTGTGTGTGTGTGTGTGTGTGTGTGTGTCTGTGTGTGTCTGTGTGTGTGTGTATGTGTGTCACAGTCTAAATGCAGCAGGTATTTCTGCAGCTTGACGACACATGCCGACGGATCTCAGCTTTGTTCTATTTCTGCTGCAGGACATCATGTCACACACACAACATGAGTCACTTTACAATTATTAATTATTACGACTCTTTAAAAAATGTTTTTGTGACAAGAGAGGCTCCGTACAAGGTACAGAACTACACATTCACAAACAATTTCACTCAAAACTGACTGTGTTTACTCACAGGAGAGATGAAACCACGACCCAAGAAGGTCATAGGAACGGTGATGAAAAACCAAGAAGCCAAGACGGACAACCAAAAACCTGCCTACAACTTCTTTGTCAGATTTTCTGAGTTGACTGGAGTGGCCGTGAGTGGCAGCCTGTTTAAGCAGCTCTCCTTTGTTTCCACTTTTTCTTCTCTTTTCTCTATTTTTTCTGCACTACTGCTACTTTTTATTTTTAATGATATTTTTTATTTATTTTCTATGGATATCGACGGCAGGACTATCTCTTACTCAAGAGAGGCGCTCCTCTCCCTCCGGGGCCGAGTTGCAGCGCCACCGAGGGATTTACCAGCTGTTATACGCAGACACAGACGGGGGACACGCGCTGGAGCCCGCGTGAGGCAAAAGAGGGCAAATAATAGGAGGAGATTTAAACCTTATTTGCCCTCCGAAATCATGGGGAACCTCAGGTCGCTGGGAAACAAGACGGACAAACTCGCAGCACCTGTTCCGGGAGTCTGGTTTGCTGTGCTTTACGGAGACATGGCTTAACGGGGAAACACCAGACTGTCTGGTGGAGCCGGACGGCTTCACTGTGGTTCGAGCAGACAGAAACAAGCAGAGAGGCGGAGGACTGGCCGTCTTTATTCACACACGATGGTGTAACCCAGGAACCGGATCGGTAAAGGACAGTATTAGTACTCCGGACATTGAGCTGTTGGCGCTGAGTTTGAGGCCGTACTGTTTACCTCGGGAGTTCTCACACGCCATCGCTGTTGTTGTTTACATCCCACCAAGTGCTGCAGCGTCGCAGGCCAATGATGTCCTCCACTCCTCCACGCGGGGGTACAGACGGGCACCCCAGTGCATTTATGTAAAAGTCTCCAAAAGTCTTTCAAACTTCACCCAGTGTGTGACCGGTGGCACTAGGAACAGTAAGACACTGGACCTGCTGTATGCCAATGTTAAGGAGGCATACAGCTCCACCATCCTCCCCCCCCTTGGCAGTTCAGACCACAACCTGATCAGGCTTGTTCCCAAATACAAGCCCCTTGTCAGGAGACAGCCTACCACCATCCGGACTGTACAGCAGTGGTCTGGTGGGGTCGAGGAGGAGTTGAGGGAGTGCTACAGGACAACAGACTGGGACATGTTTCAGAGAGTTCATGGGGAGGACATTAATGGACTCTCACAGAGCATCACGGACTACATCAGTTTCTGTGAGGAGAGCATTGTACCCACCAAAAAGGTTTGATGCTTCCCAAACAATAAACCCTGATCAACGGGGACATTACAACCTGCTGAACAAGAAAAAAACGCTTTCATGGCAAGAGACGCTGAGGGGGCTCAAGCTGTACGGAAGCAGCTGAAGAAAGAGCTAAAGGCAGCCAAGGAGAACTACAAAGCCAGACTGGAGGGACGTCTGGAGGCCCACAGCTCAAGAGAGGTGTGGGGAGGGGTGAGGAACATCACAGGCTCCAAACAGTCAAACACGGCTATGGAAGGGACCCCTGAAGGTGGGAATGAGCTGAACCTGTTCTTCAACAGGTTTGATCTTCCCATCTCCAGCTCAACAGGGCAGCAGGGGTTCTCTGGCACCATTTCCCACCTCCTTTACTTCTTCTCCAAACATACCCGACACCACTCCACAGGGGACAGCAGCCTCTCCCCATCCAACCGCACTCTTGGGTGACACTTCCAGCAGCTTCACACCTCCGATAATCACCACCGGACAGGTCAGGGATCAGCTCTCGAAGATCAATGTGAGAAAGGCCAGGGGGCCATACAACACCAACCCCAGGTGCTCAAGGTGTGCTCCGGACAGTCAGCAGGAGCTTTCAGCACCTCTTCAGTCTCTCTCTGGAGCTGATGAAAGGGCCTGAGATCTGGAAGACTTCCTGCATTGTCCCGGTGCCCAAGAAAACACGCCCCAGCACTCCAGGAGACTACAGGCCTGTTGCTCTGACCCCTCCTGTCATGAAGATCTTTGAGAGACTGATCCTGCAGCATCTCAAACCCCTCGTGTGTGACTCCCTGTACCCTCTACAGTTTGCCTACCACGCCCACATCGGTGTAGAGGAGGCCCTCTCTACATGCTGCACAGAGCCAACTCACACCTGGAGAAGCCGCACAGCTCACTAAGAACCCTGTTGTTCCACTTCTCCAGCGCCTTCAACACCATCCAGCCACACCTGCCCTCTGAGAAGCTGTCCTGATGCAGGTGGATCACAGCTTGGTGGCCTGGATCACTGACTACCTCACCAGCAGACCTCAGTATGTCAGACTGCAGGGCAGCGGGTCTGATGTGAGCAACACTGGAGCCCCCAGAGGAACTGCGCTGTCACTCTTCCTGTTCACCCTCTACACCTCTGACCTCTGCTTCCACTCCGGCTCATGCCACCTACAGAAGTTCTCCGATGACTCCTCCATCGTCAGCTGCATCACAGATGACAACGAGGAGGAGTACAGGGCCCTGGTGGAGAACTTCGTAGGCTGGAGTGACAACAACCACCTCCAGCTCAACATCAGCAGGGCTAAGGAGCTGGAGGTGGACTTCAGGAGGAGCACGAAGAGGTCTCTAACCCCCATCACCATCAGGGGGGAGGAGGTGGAGGTGGTGAACAGCTACAAGTTCCTGGGAGTGCACCTGAACAGTAAACTGGACTGGAGAGACAACACTGATGCTCTCTGCAGGAAGGGACAGAGCAAGCTGTTCCTCCTGAGGGGGCTCAGGTCCTTCAGCGTGTGCACGAGGCTGCTGCAGACGCTCTACCGGTCTGTGAGGGCCAGTGTGCTCTTCTTTGTGCTGGGGGGGACACCAACCAAAGGGATGCTGACAGGCTGAACAAGCTGGTGAGGAAGGCTAGCTCTGTAGTTGGAGTTAAACTGGACAATCTGGAGGAGGTGGCTGAGGGGAGGATGAGGAGGAACCTGCACAGTATCCTGGATAACCCCCCCCCCCCCCCCCCCCCCTCCCCCCGTCCATGCAGAGCTAGTGAAGATGAGGAGTACGTTCAGCCACAGACTCCTCCCACCTCGGCACAGCACTAACAGCTGGGGAACTCCTTTGAGCCTGTAGCCCTCAGACAAATATATTTAACAGTCCGGATACAAAATAAATAAAGTTCCATTGAACTGAATCTACAGCCTGTGATGAAAAAAACGTCTTTCAATAATACATTTTAAATTAAACTTCTCTATCATTTACAAGACAAACAGCTTTACTCTCCGGGTATTTTAAAATATCTTGCATTGTATTCATTTTAACATCGTCCCTGTACTTCTACAATCTTTGAATATAAATACGTTTCTAACATTAAACATATCTAATTAGTCAGCCTCCCTGTTTTAGTGTGGCAGCAGTTTGTCCGGTAAGTCTCCGATCGTTTGTATTCTCTACCACAACATTCAAATTCTCTCCTGAGTCGACCCGATCATCATCGGGGGATTAGCTCAAATGGTAGAGCGCTCGCTTAGCATGCGAGAGGTAGCGGGATCGATGCCCGCATCCTCCAGCACACATTTTGTGTTGAAACTGGAAAAGACAGAAACTTGTTTTACTGTGTTTTAACATATATTAACCCACCGTGATAAGGGTTAAACGAATTGGTAAAATTACGTTTGGTCGTTTTCAAATTGAAGGCGATATTTTATATTAATAAGACCGGAATCTTTTTAACCAATAGTTGAAAGCGTTGCAAGATATTTGAACTACAGTGCAGGGAGTTAAAAGGAGTTACGAAGGAGCATGAGTGTACATTGAATCTCTGATTGTATAAAGTACTTCAGCTGCACACTTACTACTTTCAGATCAGCTGACCGGAACTCTCCCATATTAGGCTCTAGGAAGTGATGATGCCACTGGCCGACCTCCACGTGACACCGAGCATTAAAAACAAACTGATCCAAGCTGTGACGTGTCTCTGTGCTTCCGGTTATGTGTGCTCCCGGTTGTTGTGCTGCAGTCCTGCGCCCCCCGGTCTGGGAAGAGGTCCTCTCTCCGCCAGGGCTGCTGCTCCACACACCGCAGGCACTGGGAGCACCGGAGCCTAAAGTCCGGCGTGCGAATCCTCGCTGTGACCAAATATGGGCTTCCTCCTGTGCCTTGTTTGGTAGTGATGGGAACCCCGGCTCTTTTTGGTGAGCCGGATAATTTGGCTCGGCTCACCAAGCTCTTCATTTGAACACATATACCTTTTATAATCAATCAAATTTAGCCCTGTTTTTACTAATGATTTATATGTGTACGCATATACCACTTAATTTATTTAATACATTCCTTGTACTGAAATATTCAAAAGTAAAAATTACATTTTTAATATAAATGAATTGCTGTGGCCAATTGTTTTCATTGCATTTACAGACCCTTGTAACGCTCTAAAACCACACAATGAATGCACAGACTTGTAGAATCACTCTATATGAGAGCTTAATTTAGAAAATTCTGCATTCAGTCTATGTGCTTGCGCAATTTTTCAAAAGCAGCCTAATGCTGCTTCTTCTCCTGCTGCCACTCATGATCGTATAAGCGCGACACAAACTGACACTCCTCCGCGCACTCCCCCCCTATTAAATACGTTGGCCTGATCTGTTCTAATCCCTCACGGTGGTGGTGAGGTACGCATTTATGATCTGTAATGAAATTTAATGTCAAATGTTCGAAATGGGAAGTGCCAATTTCCAAACACCAAACTTTTGCTCACCCCACTCCCCACCCCACTTTCCACAAGGGTCCCAGGACCAAGGTGCTCCCGCAGGTTTCGGGAGCACAATTTATATGCGCCTATCTTGCTCCACAAAATGTCATGGGACTGAGGTGGGGATGGGGACTGAGGTGGGGATGGGGACTGAGGTGGGGATGGGGACTGAGGTGGGGATGGGGACTGAGGTGGGATGGGGACTGATGTGGGGATGGTGACTGATGTGGGGATGGGGACTGAGGGGGGATGGTGACTGATGTGGGGATGGGGACTGAGGTGGGAATGGGACTGAGGTGGGGATGGGACTGATGTGGGATGGGACTGATGTGGGATGGGGACTGATGGGGGGATGGGGACTGATGTGGGGACGGGGGACTGAGGTGGGGGATGGGGACTGAGGACTGATGTGGGGATGGGGACTGAGGTAGGAATGGGGACTGAGGTGGGGACGGGGACTGAGGTGGGGATGGTGACTGATGTGGGGATGGGGACTGAGGTGGGGATGGGGACTGAGGTGGGGATGGGGACTGAGGGACTGATGTGGGGATGGGGACTGAGGTGGGGATGGGGACTGATGTGGGGACGGGGACTGAGGTGGGGATGGGGACTGAGGGACTGATGTGGGGATGAGGACTGAGGTGGGGATGGGGACTGATGTGGGGATGGGGACTGAGGTGGGGACGGGGACTGAGGTGGGGACGGGGACTGAGGTGGGAATGGGGACTGAGGGACTGATGTGGGGATGGGGACTGAGGTGGGGATGGGGACTGAGGTGGGGATGGGGACTGAGGTGGGGACGGGACTGAGGTGGGGATGGGGACTGAGGGACTGATGTGGGGACGGGGACTGAGGTGGGGATGGGGACTGAGGTGGGGATGGGGACTGAGGTGGGGATGGGGACTGAGGGACTGATGTGGGGATGGGGACTGAGGTGGGGACGGGGACTGAGGTGGGGATGGGGACTGAGGTGGGGACGGGGACTGAGGGACTGATGTGGGGATGGGGACTGAGGTGGGGACGGGGACTGAGGTGGGGATGGGGACTGAGGTGGGGACGGGGACTGAGGGACTGATGTGGGGATGGGGACTGAGGTGGGGACGGGGACTGAGGTGGGGATGGGGACTGAGGTGGGACGGGGACTGAGGGACTGATGTGGGGATGGGGACTGAGGTGGGGATGGGGACTGATGGGGGGATGGTGACTGATGTGGGGATGGGGACTGAGGTGGGAATGGGGACTGAGGTGGGGATGGTGACTGATGTGGGGATGGGGACTGAGGTGGGAATGGGGACTGAGGTGGGGATGGGGACTGAGGTGGGGACGGGGACTGAGGTGGGGATGGGGACTGAGGGACTGATGTGGGGATGGGGACTGAGGTAGGAATGGGGACTGAGGTGGGGACGGGGACTGAGGTGGGGATGGGGACTGAGGTGGGGATGGGGACTGATGTGGGGATGGGGACTGAGGTAGGAATGGGGACTGAGGTGGGGACGGGGACTGAGGTGGGGATGGTGACTGATGTGGGGATGGGGACTGAGGTGGGGATGGGGACTGAGGTGGGGATGGGGACTGAGGGACTGATGTGGGGATGGGGACTGAGGTGGGGATGGGGACTGATGTGGGGACGGGGACTGAGGTGGGGATGGGGACTGAGGGACTGATGTGGGGATGAGGACTGAGGTGGGGATGGGGACTGATGTGGGGATGGGGACTGAGGTGGGGACGGGGACTGAGGTGGGGACGGGGACTGAGGTGGGAATGGGGACTGAGGGACTGATGTGGGGATGGGGACTGAGGTGGGGATGGGGACTGAGGTGGGGATGGGGACTGAGGTGGGGACGGGGACTGAGGTGGGGATGGGGACTGAGGGACTGATGTGGGGACGGGGACTGAGGTGGGGATGGGGACTGAGGTGGGGATGGGGACTGAGGTGGGGATGGGGACTGAGGGACTGATGTGGGGATGGGGACTGAGGTGGGGACGGGGACTGAGGTGGGGATGGGGACTGAGGTGGGGACGGGGACTGAGGGACTGATGTGGGGATGGGGACTGAGGTGGGGATGGGGACTGAGGTGGGAATGGGGACTGATGTGGGGATGGGGACTGAGGTGGGGATGGGGACTGAGGTGGGGATGGGGACTGAGGTGATGATGGGGACTGAGGTGGGAATGGGGACTGATGTGGGGATGGGGACTGAGGTGGGGATGGGGACTGAGGTGATGATGGGGACTGAGGTGGGGATGGGTCAGTAATTGTGGATGGGGAACCAGTTTGCCATTTGTGCGGCCGTGGTGTTGGCTCTATGGCTGAG
Organism: Eleginops maclovinus; assembly: GCF_036324505.1. Classification (NCBI taxonomy): domain Eukaryota; kingdom Metazoa; phylum Chordata; class Actinopteri; order Perciformes; family Eleginopidae; genus Eleginops; species Eleginops maclovinus. The sequence continues at coordinate 535,157 of NC_086359.1, forward strand.
TTGGTCTAAGGTCTTGCCCTTCTTTGACATTACGTCCGCACTTTTCCATGCTGACGATTATAAACGGCCGAGCATTGGCGACTCCATCTTCCCGCCCTTTCGTTGTTCCTGCCTTACATTTTGCCGCAACACTTTATTGCCAACTTTGAAGTAGTCATCATGGCCCTGCTCCTCCCTCTTCCGCTTCACTTTCGCCCTTACCTTTTCTGTGTTCTCCTGGGCAGCAGTGTAGTGCCCAGGTAGGTTTTGAACACCTGGTGACAGGGATTCCTGCCCAGCAAGGTGTTCCAAATGCTCATCAGTTATCTGTGGCAACAACGAATACACATGGCACAATTTCAGCACATCAGATGGGCATCTATGCAGTCAGACTTCATAATCTCATACACACAACACAGATATGGAGCACTTTACTACACACCTCGTACGCTTCGGGAACCTCAGTGGGATACCTGGGCTCCCGACCAAACATCAGAAAGTAAGGTGGCCGGGAGGTGGCTGTCCCAACTATTAGGTTTCTCCGCCACCAACTTTGTCCAGGTCCTGTAAGGTCATACATACACAACAAAGTCACTTATAGGATTGGAAAGTGTATAAAAAAAACAAACCATATAAATTTACAATACCTTTGAATAGTCCCATTCATCTTCTCGACCAAACCATTCGTCTGGGATGGTAGGGCGAGCACAAACTCCTTTGATCCCCAGTTTGTCACATATTTGATATCTGACAGAAAAGGTTGAAACGTGAATATAGACCCCATGAGAATGAAGACACAGATGGTATGAAAAGGTGTGCTTACTTGATTGACAAACTCTCGTCCATTGTCGGTCAAAATCCTTTTGGGTGCACCGAATTTGTAAAAAAAAGTCTAGAATATATTCAGTGACCTCACTGGCATTTTTACTCTGCAGTGGATAAGCCTCTGTCCACTTCGTAAAGTCATCAATCATCACGCAGATGTACTGGTGGCCCTTTGCTGTTGGGGTCAGTTTGCCCACCAGATCCATCCCCACAAGCTCTAGAGGCTCATTGATCTAAGGAAAGAGGGCACGTTATATGGAAATATGTCCTCACTGTTGGGCGAAAAAAATAACGTTTTTATTCTGTCCCCTCCATTGGGATGCAGGCCTTCTTAATTTTCAAGACATTCCTTCTGGCCTGGCATTCGGGACACTCAGATATCTAAACAGAGGAGTCAACAGGGAAAATGGAGATGCATATAATCGTTGTGAAAGTAAATCCTGCACAGAGATCACTTACAAATTCAGATAAAGCTCACCCATTTTCTTATGTCCTTCTCCATCCCAGGCCAGTAGTACCGTGAGGCAATGGCATCGACCGTTTTCCCATGCCACAATGGCCTCCATGCCCGCTAGCATGGAAACCCAAATACACCTGGTTTGCCTCCTCTGGCGAGGTGACCACTTTGGCGAGATAGTCACCCTGCTTCCTTCAATCTAAATGAGTGAAGTATGGTTTGAAATGACCAGCCCTATCACTTACCCTTAATGCGGTAATTCTCACATCTTCTCTTTATTACAAAGCTCTCCTTGGACGTGGCGCCCACAGGATAGGCATTACGCCTCAGGAACACTTCTACCTCGCTCACCAATCGTGGGTCCATTTCAAAATGAGGGGGAACTCAACTTGGTGCTTAGTTTTCGTATTGACGATTTCGCCTACACTGTTCATGTCACGTCTGATACGCTGAGATGTTTTGGATGTGGAGCTCAGGGACATCTGATCCGCGCGTGCCCTGGGGGAGCGGGTGGCGGTCCGGCTGCGGGTCCGGCTGCCCCTGCTCCAGCGGCGGGCCCGGGTCCGGCTGCCGCTGCTCCGGCGGCGGGTCCGCCTGCCGCTGCTCCGGCGGCGGGTCCGGCTGCCGCTGCTCCGGCGGCGGGTCCGGCTGCCACTTCTCCGGCGGCGGGTCCGCCTGCGGTTGGGTCGGTGGCGGGTGCGCCTGTCGTTGGGTCGGTGGCGGGTGCGCCTGTCGTTGGGGCGGTGGCGGTGCCGCCTGTCATTGGAGCGGTAGTGGTGCCGCCTGTCGTTGTGGCGGTGGCGGTGGCGCCTGTCGGTGCTCCCGTTGCTGTGGTGGGGGCTGGGAACGCTGTGGAGGGGGCGGGGCCGGCTGTCGCTTCACTCAGTAACTCACTCGGGGACAGTGGGCACACCGCAGCTAGGGTGGCTGAATCTGTTTTGGAGGAAGTCATCATGGATGAGGAGTTGCTCAAATTACCGGTTAAAAGAAAAAGTGCAGAGGTGTGCAACAACAACGGGGCCCAAACAAAAAAGGTGTTGAAGACAGAGTCGCTGTGTTCCTCTCAGCCAGAGGGACTCTCAGAGGACTCGGAGGACAGTGACAGTGACAGGGAGGCTTTCAGTGAAAGTATGCAGGTAGACAGGGGTGAGGAGTATTCCTTCCAGAGGATCAGAGGCTTCCTGAAGGATACTAAAGGGAGGAAGGCGGTAAGGGTGCAGGATTCTTTTGTTGATCAGCTGATGTTTCATGACTCTGCTAGGGCTCTCATGCGGCGCACAGCAGGCCTTGGGCAGCTTACTTTCAGCGAACAGGAGATCTACAGGCTGAGGAAAATACTGCAGAAGATACGAGAAGAAACTGCTGGAAGTCATGATTAAGTACACCTTGTTTGTCTTTTCTCTCCTTTCCTTTTCTTCAGTTATCGTTTTGACTTGGTTAGGATGCAGCTATACTTTCATTATGGGGGACATAAAGCTGGGCTCTCTGGATATTAACGGTGCTCGAGGGGATGCCAAGAGAGCATCTTTGTTTTCTTTAATAGAGAGTAAGAATCTGAATGTGACGTTTCTCCAGGAGACTCACAGCACTGCTGAGCAGATGTCGCTACTAGGTGCAAATTTCATTTAACTTTATACGACAAACAAACTGCAACATTATGGTTATTGAAAACCATTTTGCTCACCATTGGTTTACTGGTCACCAAAGTAAGTATGCTGACATCCATCACAAAGGGTAACTCCTAATCTTATTGTAGTGTTTAAACTTGCGTGACTCCAAAATGGTTGCTTTTCCGGACAGTTTTATAAACAAAGACACAGCACAGGACCAATGTGAGGGTTCTCTAATTCTTTATTTCAAACAAGAATTTTCTTCCTTCTCATTAAGACAATACACGCAAGCGCAGTTTCAAATGAACACCCAGTAAATCAGCGAATGCGGTTCAAATATTCTCATGTTATAAGGTGTCATCACAGCATCCTACTGAAGACCAAAACGTCCTTTTAAAACCGTAACACCCGAGTTACAGAAACTAAAATGCTGAAAAGAAACATAGTGCACATTCTCCGGCGGGCGAATCCCAGCATATGATACAATTAGATTTGAACAATAATAGCTAAGAGTTATTTCCATACTCATTATTACAGGAATAGTGAGCATGGAAATAAGAACAACAACAATAGTTGATATTATCTTTCATCACATTTCTTTGATTCTGCTTTGCTGTTGGAGATTCGTCTGGTTCTCTGCCTTTTTAGAAAGGCCTCATAAGAAATAATCGACACCAAAAACCACAGATTATAGTTGTGACGATGCTACGTATGTATTTGGAATTCATTTAGCAATAAACATGATATAGATGACCAATGAAAAAGTAAAACCTTTAGCAATTGATACATATGATCAAAAGCAAGGGACCCTGAAGGGCACTTTGTGGGACGCCATCTGGGGTTTAGTCTTTTGTTATTGTTAGATACTAAGCTCTGTGTAACTCCTCAGTATCTACTGTTTATTTGGTGTGTGATCTGCAGCACCATACTTGAATTAGTTTTAAATGTGAGCCCCTATGTAGTGTTGCATTATGGGAAAATGGCATTTTGAAATGTTTAAACAGTTTCATTGAATATTTTTGAAAGGGAATGCATAGAAAGATTACATTAGTATATAGTGTTAGTTTGGAACCGTGGGATAGAGAAAGAGATGGAAGTCTGTTTCCCATTGGATCAACACGTTTGGACTCTGTGGAAAACAAACACATCAGGATTAGATTCAGAACGTCACTAACTATTCAACACATTTTAGTAAGATATAAAGTGCCATAGTGTAATTGGGTGACCAAGCAGCTGCCCTGCCCCAATATATAAAGTAATGCTTATGCATTGATCTAAACTGACCCAGGTATAAACAAGACCCATACCAACCTCCTGGATGTACCATATCCCAAAGGCTTTTTAGTGCTTTGTATACTAGGTGAAACCTGAGCGAGGGGCTGCCTTTTGGCAACTTTGTAGGGGGCACTATAGAGCTTTTTGCCGCCGCCCTGAGAAAAGCGGCACCCAAAATACAAAATGTTTCACCAGAGCTGACCAATGGACTATTTTCATTTTTCATTTGGAAACGTTAAGGCCTTCAGAAAGGCGATTTCCTCTAGGAAAAATATTAAGAACAGAAATAACTTCAGCAATTACGATAAGTCCTACTGGATGTTGCGCAAGAATTGTGTTTATTCTACTTATTTGAACATTTATACAAATGCAATAATGTGTGTGTGTGTGTGTGTGTGTGTGTGTGTGTGTGTGTGTGTGTGTGTGTGTGTGTGTGTGTGTGTGTGTGTGTGTGAGTGTGTGTGTGTGTGTGTGTGTGAGTGTGTGTGTGTCTTACCCATCAGATACATTGGTAACTAGTGGACAGGATCTTGTCCGTGAGATCTCCTGCCAGGATTTATTGATTTCCCATGTCCTTCATTCTTGCCGTGATTCTTGCCGTGTCCTTCATTCTTGCCGTGATTCTTGCCGTGTCCTTCATTCTTGCCGTGTCCTTCAGTCTTGCTGTGACCTTCAGTCTTGCCGTGTCCTTCAGTCTTGCCATGTCCTTCATTCTTGCCGTGTCCTTCAGTCTTGCCGTGATTCTTGCCGTGTCCTTCATTCTTGCCGTGTCCTTTAGTCTTGCCGTGTCCTTCATTCTTGCCGTGTCCTTCATTCTTGCCGTGATTCTTGCCGTGTCCTTCATTCTTGCCGTGTCCTTCAGTCTTGCCGTGATTCTTGCCGTGTCCTTCATTCTTGCCGTGTCCTTCAGTCTTGCCGTGTCCTTCATTCTTGCCGTGTCCTTCATTCTTGCCGTGATTCTTGCCGTGTCCTTCATTCTTGCCGTGTCCTTCAGTCTTGCCGTGTCCTTCATTCTTGCCGTGTCCTTCATTCTTGCCGTGATCTTGCCGTGTCCTTCATTCTTGCCGTGTCCTTCAGGTCTTGCCCGTCCTGCATTCTTGCCGTGTCCTCATTCCCTATTCTTGCCGTGTCCTTCATTCTTGCCGTGTCCCTTCAGTCTTGCCGTAGTCTTGCGTGTCCTTCATTCTTGCGTGTGTCCTTCAATTCTTGCCGTTGTCCTTCAGTCTTGCCGTGCTTCTTGCCTTGTCCTTCAGTCTTGCCGTGTTCTTCAAGTCTTGCCGTGTCCTTCAGTCTTGCCGTGATAGTCTTGCCGTTTTTTTGTCCCTTCAGTCTTGCCGTGTCCTTCAGTCTTGCCTTGTCCTTCATTCTTGCCGTGTCCTTCATTCTCTTGCGTATGTCCCTTCAGTTCTTGCCGTGTCCTTTCATCTCTTGCCTTGTCCTTCATTCTTGCCGTTGTCCTTCATTCTTGCCGTGTCCTTCATCTCATCTTGCCTTGTCCTTCAGTCTTGCCTTGTCCCTTCAGTCTTGACGGTCCTTCATTCTTGCCGTGTCCTTCATCTTGCCGTGTTCCTTCAGTCTTGCCGTTGTCTTCATTCTTGCCTTGTCCTTCATTCTTGCCGTGTCCTTCAGTCTTGCCGTGTCCTTCATTCTTGCCGTGTCCTTCATTCTTGCCGTGTCCTTCAGTCTTGCCGTGTCCTTCATTCTTGCCTTGTCCTTCATTCTTGCCGTGTCCTTCATTCTTGCCGTGTCCTTCATTCTTGCCTTGTCCTTCATTCTTGCCGTGTCCTTCATTCTTGCCGTGTCCTTCATTCTTGCCGTGTCCTTCATTCTTGCCTTGTCCTTCATTCTTGCCGTGTCCTTCATTCTTGCCTTGTCCTTCATTCTTGCCGTGTCCTTCATTCTTGCCGTGTCCTTCATTCTTGCCTGTGTCCTTCATTCTTGCCGTGTCCTTCATTCTTGCCTTGTCCTTCATTCTTGCCGTGTCCTTCATTCTTGCCTTGTCCTTCATTCTTGCGTGTCCTTCATTCTTGCCTTGTCCTTCATTCTTGCCTTGTCCTTCATTCTTGCCGTGTCCTTCATTCTTGCCTTGTCCTTCATTCTTGCCTTGTCCTTCATTCTTGCCTTGTCCTTCATTCTTGCCGTGTCCTTCATTCTTGCCTTGTCCTTCATTCTTGCCGTGTCCTTCATTCTTGCCTTGTCCTTCATTCTTGCCGTGTCCTTCATTCTTGCCTTGTCCTTCATTCTTGCCGTGTCCTTCATTCTTGCCGTGTCCTTCATTCTTGCCTTGTCCTTCATTCTTGCCGTGTCCTTCATTCTTGCCTTGTCCTTCATTCTTGCCGTGTCCTTCATTCTTGCCGTGTCCTTCATTCTTGCCGTGTCCTTCATTCTTGCCGTGTCCTTCATTCTTGCCGTGTCCTTCATTCTTGCCGTGTCCTTCATTCTTGCCGTGTCCTTCATTCTTGCCGTGTCCTTCATTCTTGCCTTGTCCTTCATTCTTGCCGTGTCCTTCATTCTTGCCGTGTCCTTCATTCTTGCCGTGTCCTTCATTCTTGCCGTGTCCTTCATTCTTGCCGTGTCCTTCATTCTTGCCGTGTCCTTCATTCTTGCCTTGTCCTTCATTCTTGCCGTGTCCTTCATTCTTGCCGTGTCCTTCATTCTTGCCGTGTCCTTCATTCTTGCCGTGTCCTTCATTCTTGCCGTGTCCTTCATTCTTGCCGTGTCCTTCATTCTTGCCGTGTCCTTCATTCTTGCCTTGTCCTTCATTCTTGCCGTGTCCTTCATTCTTGCCGTGTCCTTCATTCTTGCCTTGTCCTTCATTCTTGCCGTGTCCTTCATTCTTGCCTTGTCCTTCATTCTTGCCGTGTCCTTCATTCTTGCCGTGTCCTTCATTCTTGCCTTGTCCTTCATTCTTGCCGTGTCCTTCATTCTTGCCTTGTCCTTCATTCTTGCCGTGTCCTTCATTCTTGCCGTGTCCTTCATTCTTGCCTTGTCCTTCATTCTTGCCGTGTCCTTCATTCTTGCCTTGTCCTTCATTCTTGCCGTGTCCTTCATTCTTGCCGTGTCCTTCATTCTTGCCGTGTCCTTCATTCTTGCCGTGTCCTTCATTCTTGCCGTGTCCTTCATTCTTGCCGTGTCCTTCATTCTTGCCGTGTCCTTCATTCTTGCCGTGTCCTTCATTCTTGCCGTGTCCTTCATTCTTGCCGGGTCCTTCATTCTTGCCGTGTCCTTCATTCTTGCCGTGTCCTTCATTCTTGCCGTGTCCTTCATTCTTGCCGTGTCCTTCATTCTTGCCGTGTCCTTCATTCTTGCCTTGTCCTTCATTCTTGCCGTGTCCTTCATTCTTGCCTTGTCCTTCATTCTTGCCGTGTCCTTCATTCTTGCCGTGTCCTTCATTCTTGCCGTGTCCTTCATTCTTGCCGTGTCCTTCATTCTTGCCGTGTCCTTCATTCTTGCCGTGTCCTTCATTCTTGCCGTGTCCTTCATTCTTGCCGTGTCCTTCATTCTTGCCGTGTCCTTCATTCTTGCCGTGTCCTTCATTCTTGCCGTGTCCTTCATTCTTGCCGTGTCCTTCATTCTTGCCGTGTCCTTCATTCTTGCCGTGTCCTTCATTCTTGCCTTGTCCTTCATTCTTGCCGTGTCCTTCATTCTTGCCTTGTCCTTCATTCTTGCCGTGTCCTTCATTCTTGCCGTGTCCTTCATTCTTGCCGTGTCCTTCATTCTTGCCGTGTCCTTCATTCTTGCCGTGTCCTTCATTCTTGCCGTGTCCTTCATTCTTGCCGTGTCCTTCATTCTTGCCTTGTCCTTCATTCTTGCCGTGTCCTTCATTCTTGCCTTGTCCTTCATTCTTGCCGTGTCCTTCATTCTTGCCGTGTCCTTCATTCTTGCCGTGTCCTTCATTCTTGCCTTGTCCTTCATTCTTGCCGTGTCCTTCATTCTTGCCTTGTCCTTCATTCTTGCCGTGTCCTTCATTCTTGCCGTGTCCTTCATTCTTGCCGTGTCCTTCATTCTTGCCGTGTCCTTCATTCTTGCCTTGTCCTTCATTCTTGCCGTGTCCTTCATTCTTGCCTTGTCCTTCATTCTTGCCGTGTCCTTCATTCTTGCCGTGTCCTTCATTCTTGCCTTGTCCTTCATTCTTGCCGTGTCCTTCATTCTTGCCGTGTCCTTCATTCTTGCCGTGTCCTTCATTCTTGCCGTGTCCTTCATTCTTGCCGTGTCCTTCATTCTTGCCTTGTCCTTCATTCTTGCCGTGTCCTTCATTCTTGCCTTGTCCTTCATTCTTGCCGTGTCCTTCATTCTTGCCGTGTCCTTCATTCTTGCCTTGTCCTTCATTCTTGCCGTGTCCTTCATTCTTGCCGTGTCCTTCATTCTTGCCGTGTCCTTCATTCTTGCCTTGTCCTTCATTCTTGCCGTGTCCTTCATTCTTGCCGTGTCCTTCATTCTTGCCTTGTCCTTCATTCTTGCCGTGTCCTTCATTCTTGCCGTGTCCTTCATTCTTGCCGTGTCCTTCATTCTTGCCGTGTCCTTCATTCTTGCCGTGTCCTTCATTCTTGCCGTGTCCTTCATTCTTGCCTTGTCCTTCATTCTTGCCGTGTCCTTCATTCTTGCCGTGTCCTTCATTCTTGCCGTGTCCTTCATTCTTGCCGTGTCCTTCATTCTTGCCTTGTCCTTCATTCTTGCCGTGTCCTTCATTCTTGCCTTGTCCTTCATTCTTGCCGTGTCCTTCATTCTTGCCTTGTCCTTCATTCTTGCCGTGTCCTTCATTCTTGCCGTGTCCTTCATTCTTGCCGTGTCCTTCATTCTTGCCGTGTCCTTCATTCTTGCCGTGTCCTTCATTCTTGCCTTGTCCTTCATTCTTGCCGTGTCCTTCATTCTTGCCGTGTCCTTCATTCTTGCCGTGTCCTTCATTCTTGCCGTGTCCTTCATTCTTGCCGTGTCCTTCATTCTTGCCGTGTCCTTCATTCTTGCCTTGTCCTTCATTCTTGCCGTGTCCTTCATTCTTGCCGTGTCCTTCATTCTTGCCGTGTCCTTCATTCTTGCCGTGTCCTTCATTCTTGCCTTGTCCTTCATTCTTGCCGTGTCCTTCATTCTTGCGTGTCCTTCATTCTTGCTTGTCCTTCGTTTGCCGGGTCCTTCATTCTTGCCTTGTCCTTCATTCTTGCCGTGTCCTTCATTCTTGCCGGGTCCTTCATTCTTGCCGTGTCCTTCATTCTTGCCGGGTCCTTCATTCTTGCCTTGTCCTTCATTCTTGCCGGGTCCTTCATTCTTGCCGTGTCCTTCATTCTTGCCGTGTCCTTCATTCTTGCCTTGTCCTTCATTCTTGCCTTGTCCTTCATTCTTGCCTTGTCCTTCATTCTTGCCGTGTCCTTCATTCTTGCCGTGTCCTTCATTCTTGCCTTGTCCTTCATTCTTGCCTTGTCCTTCATTCTTGCCGTGTCCTTCATTCTTGCCGGGTCCTTCATTCTTGCCTTGTCCTTCATTCTTGCCGGGTCCTTCATTCTTGCCGTGTCCTTCATTCTTGCCGTGTCCTTCATTCTTGCCTTGTCCTTCATTCTTGCCGTGTCCTTCATTCTTGCCTTGTCCTTCATTCTTGCCGTGTCCTTCATTCTTGCCCTGTCCTTCAGTCTTGCCGTGTCCTTCATTCTTGCCCTGTCCTTCAGTCTTGCCGTGTCCTTCATTCTTGCCGTGTCCTTCAGTCTTGCTTGTCCTCATTCTTGCCGTGTCCTTCATTCTTGCGTCCTTCATTCTTGCCTGTGTCCTTCATTCTTCCTTGTCCTTCATTCTTGCCGTGTCCTTCATTCTTGCCTGTCCTTCATTTTGCCGTGTCCTTCATTCTTGCGTGTCCTTCATTCTTGCCTGTCCTTCATTCTTGCCTGTCCTTCATTCTTGCCGTGTCCTTCATTCTTGCCGTGTCCTTCATTCTTGCCGTGTCCTTCATCTTGCCGTGTCCTTCATTCTTGCGTGTCCTTCATTCTTGCCTGTCCTTCATTCTTGCCGTTGTCCTTCATTCTTGCCGTGTCCTTCATTCTTGCCTGTCCTTCATTCTTGCCGTGTCCTTCATTCTTGCCTGTCCTTCATTCTTGCCGTGTCCTTCATTTCTGCCTGTCTTCATTCTTGCCGTGTCCTTCATTCTTGCCTGTTTCATTCTTGCGTGTCCTTCATTCTTGCCTTGTCCTTCATTTGCGTGTCCTTCATTCTTGCCGGTCCTTCATTCTTGCCGTGTCCTCATTCTTGCCGTGTCCTTCATTCTTGCTTGTCTTCATTCTTGCCGTGTCCTTCATTTCTTGCTTGTCCTTCATCTTGCCGTGTCCTTCATTTGCTTGCCTTCATTCTTGCCTTTTCCTTCATTCTTGCCGTGTCCTTCATTCTTGCCTGTCCTTCATTCTTGCCGTGTTCATTCTTCTTTGCCTGTCCTTCATTCTTGCCGTTGTCCTTCATTCTTGCCGTGTCCTTCATTCTTGCCGTGTCCTTCATTCTTGCCCTGTCCTTCATTCTTGCCGTGTCCTTCATTCTGCGTGTCTTCATTCTTGCCGTGTCCTTCATTCTTGCCTTTTCCTTCATTCTTGCCGTGTCCTTCATTCTTGCCGTGTTCCTTCATTCTTGCCGTGTCTTCATTTTGCCTGTCCTTCATTCTTGCTGTCCTTCATTCTTGCCGTGTCCTTCATTTTTGCCGTGATCTTGCCGTGTCCTTCATTCTTGCCGTGATTCTTGCCGTGTCCTTCATTCATGCCGTGACTATTGCCGGTCTTTCAGTCTTGGCGTGTCCTTCATCTTGCCGTGTCCTTCAGTCTTGGCGTGTCCTTCATTCTTGCCGTGACCTTCATTCTTGCCGTGTCCTTCAGTCTTGGCGTGTCCTTCAGTCTTGCCGTGTCCTTCAGTCTTGCCGTGACCTTCATTCTTGCCGTGTCCTTCATTCTTGCCGTGTCCTTCATTCTTGCCGTGTGCCTTCATTCTTGCCTTGTCCTTCAGTCTTGCCGTGTCCTTCATTCTTGCCGTGTCCTTCATTCTGCCTTGTCCTTCAGTCTTGCCGTGTCCTTCAGTCTTGCCGTGTCTTCATTCTTGCCGTGTCCTTCATTCTTGCCGTGTCCTTCATTCTTGCCGTGTCCTTCATTCTTGCCGTTGTCCTTCATTCATGCCGTGATTTTTGCCGTGTCCTTCATTCTTTGCCGTGTCCTTCATTCTTGCCTTGTCCTTCATTCTTGCCGTGTCCTTCATTCTTGCCGTGTCCTTCATTCTTGCGTTTTACTTCAGTCTTGCTGTGACCTTCATTCTTGCTGTGACCTTCAGTCTTGCCGTGTCCTTCATTCTTGCCGTGTCCTTCATTCTTGCCGTGTCCTTCTTTCATGCTGTGATTCTTGCCGTGTCCTTCATTCTTGCCGTGTCCTTCAGTCTTGCCGTGTCCTTCATTCTTGCCGTGTCCTTCAGTCTTGCCGTGTCCTTCATTCTTGCGTTTTACTTCAGTCTTGCTGTGACCTTCATTCTTGCTGTGACCTTCAGTCTTGCCGTGTCCTTCAGTCTTGCCTTTTCCTTCAGTCTTGCCTTTTCCTTCAGTCTTGCCGTGTCCTTCTTTCATGCTGTGATTCTTGCCATGTCCTTCATTCTTGCCATGTCCTTCATTCTTGCCGTGCCCTTCAGTCTTGCCGTGCTTTTTGCCATTAACCACTTCTTCCGGTTGTGCAGGAGGTAACGCTTCCTCAGGAGTTATAGGTTTCTCTGGTTGTGCAGTAGGTATAGTCTTCCCAGGAAGTACAGGTTGCGTTGGCAGTTTTCCTTTGCAGTGACGTTTATCTTTGCAACAACGTTTACCTTTGCAAGGGCACCGAACTGTACCAAGGGGGTAAGTTCTGCAACAACAACAACCACCACCAATGCCAGAGAAAGTGCCAAGGAACCATGGACGTCTACCTTGCCATCTTTGGTTTCCAGGCCACATATTTCCACCCCTCCATTGACCTTTTTTAGGCCACATATTTCCACCCCTCCATTGACCTTTTTTAGGCCACATATTTCCACCCCTCCATTGACCTTTTTTAGGCCACATATTTCCACCCCTCCATTGACCTTTTCCAGGCCACATATTTCCACCCGTCCATTGACCTTTTCCAGGCCACATATTTCCACCCCTCCATTGACCTTTTTTAGGCCACATATTTCCACCCCTCCATTGACCTTTTTTAGGCCACATATTTCCACCCCTCCATTGACCTTTTTTAGGCCACATATTTCCACCCGTCCATTGACCTTTTCCAGGCCACATATTTCCACCCGTCCATTGACCTTTTTTAGGCCACATATTTCCACCCCTCCATTGACCTTTTCCAGGCCACATATTTCCACCCGTCCATTGACCTTTTTTAGGCCACATATTTCCACCCATGTTGTGAGGTTGCCCTGGTTGTGCGGGTAATTTGGGTTGCTCAATCTCTTGAAATTGCTCAGGTTCTTCAGGTACTTCGGGTTGCCCAGACTGACCAGGTTCTTTGGGTTTCCCGGATTCTTCAGGTTGACTAGATTTTTGAAGTGGCCCAGGTTGACCAGATACTTCGGGTTGCCCAGACTCTTCAGGTTGTCCTGGTATTTTTGGTTGCTCAGACTTTTGCTGTTTCCCAGGTATTTCAAGTTGACCAGACTTCTGAGGTTGCCCAGGTTGTCCAGGTACTTTCGGTTGCCCAGGCTCTTGAGGTTGCCCAGACTCTTTAGGTTGCCCAGACTGACCAGGTACTTCGGGTTGCCCAGACTCTTCAGGTTGCCCAGACTGACCAGTTACTTTGGGTTTCCCGGATTCTTCAGGTTGTCCTGGTATTTTTGGTTGCTCAGATTTTTGATGTTTCCCAGGTATTTCAAGTTGACCAGACTTCTGAGGTTGCCCAGGTTGTCCAGGTACTTTCGGTTGCCCAGGCTCTTGAGGTTGCCCAGACTCTTTAGGTTGCCCAGACTGACCAGGTTCTTTGGGTTTCCCAGGTTCTTCAGGTTGACTAGATTTTTGAAGTGGCCCAGGTTGACCAGATACTTCGGGTTGCCCAGACTCTTCAGGTTGTCCTGGTATTTTTGGTTGCTCAGACTTTTGCTGTTTCCCAGGTATTTCAAGTTGACCAGACTTCTGAGGTTGCCCAGGTTGTCCAGGTACTTTCGGTTGCCCAGGCTCTTGAGGTTGCCCAGACTCTTCAGGTTGCCCAGAATGACCAGTTACTTTGGGTTTCCCGGATTCTTCAGGTTGTCCTGGTATTTTTGGTTGCTCAGACTTTTGATGTTTCCCAGGTATTTCAAGTTGACCAGACTTCTGAGATTGCCCAGGTTGTCCAGGTACTTTCAGTTGCCCAGGCTCTTGAGGTTGCCCAGACTCTTTAGGTTGCCCAGACTGACCAGGTACTTCGGGTTGCCCAGACTCTTCAGGTTGCCCAGACTGACCAGTTACTTTGGGTTTCCCGGATTCTTCAGGTTGTCCTGGTATTTTTGGTTGCTCAGACTTTTGATGTTTCCCAGGTATTTCAAGTTGACCAGACTTCTGAGGATGCCCAGGTTCTTCAGGTTCTTCAGGGTCTTCAGGTTGACCAGGTACTTTTGGTTTCACAGACTCTTGAGGTTGCCCAGGTTGTGCGGGTAATTCGGGTTGCTCAGTCTCTTCAAGTTGCCCAGGTAATTTGGGTTTACCAGTCTCTTGAGGTTGCCCAGGTAGACCAGATACTTGGGGTTGCCCAGACTCTTCAGATTGGCCATGTTCTTGTGGTTGCCCCAACTGTTGAGGTTGCCTAGGTTGACCAGGTACTTCGGGTTGCCCAGGCATTCCAGGTGCCCCAGACTCTTTAGGTTGCCCAGACTGACCAGGTACTTTGGGTTTCCCAGGTTCTTCAGGTTGCCTAGATTTTTGAAGTGGCCCAGGTTGACCAGATACTTCGGGTTGCCCAGACTCTTCAGGTTGTCCTGGTATTTTTGGTTGCTCAGTCTTTTGCTGTTTCCCAGGTATTTCAAGTTGACCAGACTTCTGAGGTTGCCCAAGTTGTCCAGGTACTTTCGGTTGTCAGGCTCTTGAGGTTGCCCAGACTCTTCAGGTTGCCCAGAATGACCAGTTACTTTGGGTTTCCGGATTCTTCAGGTTTTCCTGGTATTTTTGGTTGCTCAGACTTTTGATGTTTCCAGGCCAAATATTTTAGGTTGCCCAGGTTCTTCAGATTGCCCAGGTTGACGAGGCACTTCGGGTTGCCCAGGCTTTTGAGGTTTTCCAGACTCTTGAGGTTGCCCAGATTTTCCAGGTAATTTGGGTTGCCCAGACTCTTCAGGTTGCCCAGACTGACCAGTTACTTTGGGTTTCCCAGACTGTTGAGGTTGCCCAGGTACTTCGGGTTGCCCAGGCTCTTGAGGTTGCCCAGACTGACCAGGTACGTCGGGTTGCTCAGACTCTTCAGGTTGCCTAGACTCTTGAGGTTGCCCAGGTTGTCCTGGTACTTCGGGTTGCCCAGACTTTTGAAGTTGCCCAGGTTGACCAGGTAATTTGGGTTGCCCAGATTCTTCAGGTTGCCCAGACTGAACAGGTGCTTCGGGTTGCCCAGACTCTTCAGATTGACCAGCTACTTTTGGTTGCCCTGACTTTTGGGGTTGCCAAGGTATTTTAGGATGATCACACTTTTGAGTTTGCCCGGGTTTTCCTGATACTTTGGGTTTCCCAGACTCTTGAGGTTGACATGGTAGTTTTGGTTGCCCAGGTTGCCCTGGTACTTCTGGTTGTCTAGACTTTTTAGGTTGCCCAGGTTGACCAGATATTTCGGGTTGCCCAGGTTGTCGTAGTAATTTGGGTTGCCCAGACTCTTCAGGTTGCCCAGACTGACCAGATACTTCGGGTTGCCCAGGCTCTTGAGGTTGCCCAGACTGACCAGGTACGTCGGGTTGCTCAGACTCTTCAGGTTGCCTAGACTTTTGAGATTGCCCAGGCCTTTCACGTTGACCAGACTTTTGATCTTGACTCGTTTCTTTAGGTTGACCAGACTTTTGAGGTTGCCCAGGTTGTCCAGCTACTTCGGGTTGCCCAGACTCTTCAGGTGGGCCAGACTGACCAGTTACTTTGGGTTTCCCAGACTTTTGAGGTTGCCCAGGTACTTCGGGTTGCCTAGGCTCTTGAGGCTGCCCTGCATCTTCAGGTTGCCCATACTGACCAGTTACTTTGGGGTTACCAGACTCTTCAGGTTGACCAAGTAGTTTTGTTTGCGTAGAGTCTTGTGGTTGCCTAGGTACTTTCGATAGCCCAGGTACTTTAGGTTGGTTACCTGTGCAACTAAGAGGTTGGGTTTGCTCAGGAGATGAAGGGTGTTCAGGTGTTTGGGGTTGCCCAGGATGTTTACATTGAGCAGTAATAGGGTTTCCATGAATGTGTGGTTGTTTAGGAGGTATAGGTGGTACAGGTGGCAAAGCTTGTAAAGGTATTTGGGGTAGCCCAGCAGGTAATATTTGCCCAGGAGTAATAGGTTTCCAAGGTACTTGGGTTTGTCGAGGAGGTAAAGGTTCCCCTGGTATTAGGGTTAGTGTAGGAGCGCTATGTTGCACAGGAGGTTTAGGTTTTTCAGGAGGTATGAAAGCTGTACCTGAACATCCAAGAGATAAAGGTTGCCCAGGTTCTTGTTGTACACTAGGTTTATGTTGCACAGGTATGTCGGGTTGCCCAGGAGCTGTTTCAGGTGCTAAAAGACACTGTCGTGCATGTGGGTGTTTAGTGGGTTCTCTAGGTTTTGTTGCTCTGCAAGGAGTTGCTGACCCAATGAAGCTGAAAAGTGAGACAGATAAAAGTTGCATTTGAATTTTCTGATCATGCAGCAGCTCATCATGTAGTTTTAATTCATGGCAATAATAACGCTGTCAAGTAATGACTGTTGTTAAGGAGGATTAAGGGAGAAAAGGAAAGAGGTTAAAAGCCAGAGGCGTCAGAGAACTCACCAGAAGACGGTAAACACTAACGGTGAATTTAAATATTTAAGTATTTAATCTATTTTAAAATCTTGTAAATGTTCAAACTGTGAAACTGTAAGAGGAAAGTTAAAGATAGAAAATCTACAAATATTTAACCCTAACCCTTTTAAAGGAGCACCATTGACAAAGCCTGTGTTCTGTTCTACGGTCATACAGTAATGAATCCTTAAGGGATGTTGAAAACGTCTCCATTGAACTCCTTTGTTTACTTCTGTAACATAGTGGCCTCACTAGGTAACACTCACGCTCCTATTGGCTAGCACTCCAACACATTGTACGTGATAGGCTAAGGGGCGGGACATCTCTAAGTGGGTGATCAATCACAACATTGCCGGCCAGCTAACCAATCAGAGCAGACTGGGCTCTGGTTTCAGACAGAGGGTTATTCATTTTTATTGTAATTAGCGTCTTCACAAAGAACCAGTTGCCGGTTGATTAACAAAAAACTCATTATAAAATACGGAAAACTTAATGAATCTGTGCAGGAAATGAAATATAAGCAGGTAAAAGAGAACTCTTCTCACCTCTCTTCACTGTCTTCTTCTTCAGGGTCTTTGTGGTTTTCACTCCGTCTTCTTCTGCCATTTTTGCCTCTTCCACACCCGTTGTCCTCCAATTCCTCTGAGGAAGAGGACGAGGAAGAGGACGAAGATGAGGAGGAAGACGAGGAGGAAGAAGGAGTGGAGGAAGATGGCGAGGTGGAACAGTCTGAGGCGACTACACAGCACAAGGTAACATTAAGACGATGTCAGTATGTCCCCACAATGCCAGTAAAACAAATACTCACACACATCATGTTGTTATTACCTGAGGCTATGAGTCCGATGGCCAGCACTGAAACACACACGTACACACACACACACACACACACACACACACACACACACACACACACACACACACACACACGCACACACACACACACACAGTTAAAACACGCATCAATAATACTTGTAGTGTTTAGCACTAATGAGGACTTCCCTCTCTTGGAGGTCTCGGACATTGGGACGGGCATTTCTCACAATTAGCTTAAATTGATATTAATTAAATAATTAAGCCTCGTTAAAGTCGGCAGTCAAAATACAAATTCAACAAATTCTTAAAAGTTTTTATTGTTAGTCAATGCAGCTGATTTAATATCTGAAGTATTGCAGTAGTATTTGTGAAGTATTGCATTAGTATATGTCTAGTATTGCAGTAGTCTGACAGTATATCTGAAGTATTGCAGTAGTATTTGTGAAGTATTGCATTAGTATATGTCTAGTATTGCAGTAGTCTGACAGTATATCTGAAGTATCGCAGTAGTATTTGTGAAGTATTGCATTAGTATATGTCTAGTATTGCAGTAGTCTGACAGTATATCTGAAGTATTGCAGTAGTATTTGTGAAGTATTGCATTAGTATATGTCTAGTATTGCAGTAGTCTGACAGTATATCTGAAGTATCGCAGTAGTATTTGTGAAGTATTGCATTAGTATATGTCTAGTATTGCAGTAGTCTGACAGTATATCTGAAGTATCGCAGTAGTATTTGTGAAGTATTGCAGTAGTATATGTCTAGTATTGCAGTAGTATTTGTGAAGTATTATGTGAAGTATTGCAGTAGTATTTGTGAAGTATTGCAGTAGTATTTGTGAAGTATTAAGTGAAGTATTGCAGTAGTATTTGTGAAGTATTGCAGTAGTATTTGTGAAGTATTAAGTGAAGTATCGCAGTAGTATTTGTGAAGTATTGCAGTAGTATATGTGAAGTATTAAGTGAAGTATTGCAGTAGTATTTGTGAAGTATTGCAGTAGTATTTGTGAAGTATTAAGTGATGTATTGCAGTAGTATATGTGAAGTATTGCAGTAGTATATGTGAAGTATTGCAGTAGTATATGTGAAGTATTGCAGTAGTATATGTGAAGTATTGCAGTAGTATATGTGAAGTATTGCAGTAGTATTTGTGAAGTATTAAGTGAAGTATTGCAGTAGTATATGTGAAGTATTGCAGTAGTATTTGTGAAGTATTAAGTGAAGTATTGCAGTAGTATTTGTGAAGTATTGCAGTAGTATTTGTGAAGTATTGCAGTAGTATATGTGAAGTATTAAGTGAAGTATTGCAGTAGCATATGTGAAGTATTATCTGAAGTATTGCAGTAGTATTTGTGAAGTATTAAGTGAAGTATTGCAGTAGTATATGTGAAGTATTGCAGTAGTATTTGTGAAGTATTAAGTGAAGTATTGCAGTAGTATTTGTGAAGTATTGCAGTAGTATTTGTGAAGTATTGCAGTAGTATATGTGAAGTATTAAGTGAAGTATTGCAGTAGCATATGTGAAGTATTATCTGAAGTATTGCAGTAGTATTTGTGAAGTATTGCAGTAGTATATGTGAAGTATTGCAGTAGTATTTGTGAAGTATTGCAATAGTATTTGTGAAGTATTAAGTGATGTATTGCAGTAGTATATGTGAAGTATTAAGTGAAGTATTGCAGTAGTATATGTGAAGTATTGCAGTAGTATATGTGAAGTATTAAGTGAAGTATTGCAGTAGTATATGTGAAGTATTGCAGTAGTATTTGTGAAGTATTGCAGTAGTATTTGTGAAGTATTGCAGTAGTATTTGTGAAGTATTGCAGTAGTATATGTGAAGTATTGCAGTAGTATTTGTGAAGTATTGCAGTAGTATTTGTGAAGTATTGCAGTAGTATATGTGAAGTATTGCAGTAGTATTTGTGAAGTATTGCAGTAGTATTTGTGAAGTATTGCAGTAGTATTTGTGAAGTATTGCAGTAGTATATGTGAAGTATTGCAGTAGTATTTGTGAAGTATTGCAGTAGTATTTGTGAAGTATTGCAGTAGTATTTGTGAAGTATTGCAGTACTCACAGGCGAGCAGCGTGACTCGCAGCGTCTCCATGACTCTGCAGCGTCTTGCCGACTCGGTTTCTGGACGTCCAGAGAGTGTAGGAGACTCAGACTCTGTCCTCGGGGACGCCGTTCTTTATACTGGCTGCTGGAGACTCCGGCTGTTTGATCTCCGGCTCACAGGGTCAATAATCACTTCAAACGCCTCTCGGTATCTAACGCTCAGCGCTGATGAACGGTGACTCACCGCCTGCAGGGGACTCCAGAGACTCCCACGGTCGGAGCGCTGGGTCATATCCATTATATTCATCATGCTTTATTTTCCAGCAGAGAGACAAATACAACAAACAGGAATTCTGTAATATCTGAAGTATTTTCTTTAATATTATTAGTTTTTTACTCATTAAATATCAAACTTTTTCAAAGACGTTTCTCTAATTGTGTCAATTATTTTCACAACGTAAAAAACAAGATAGTTTTCCTCGAAATATTGTATGTTTTTTTTCAAAAATATATATAAAGAAAGTCTTGTTATAATCCGAGCATTCTACAAAATATAAATGAAATATATTAAGGCTCTTAATTTTCCAAATATTTCTGTATTTTAATTTTCCAAATTTTAGCTTCAAATATTTCGATTTGATTCTCGTAACGTTTCTGAAAACACGCTCGTTGTTTTTTTCTGAATTCCTTTAAACACATTTTTCTAAATGTTGTTACTTTTGATATTTCAAAAATATTTCTTTGAATCATTTTAAGTATTTTGGCAAAATCTAAACACATGTTTTAGGCCGTGATATTAAACGTATTTTCTCTTAATATTCCAGAAAATATTATCATCTTCCAGTTATAAATCAGCTATTGTGTGCGTGTGTGTGTGTGTGTGTGTGTGTGTGTGTGTGTGTGTGTGTGTGTGTGTGTGTGTGTGTGTGTCTGTGTGTGTGTCTGTGTGTGTTCCGCCCTCCCCTGCAGCTGAACACACACTTCATGCTGTGTTAAGCTAACATGTGAGTAACGGCGCCTCGTAGATATTAAATTCAAATCATGTGGGAACCGATGTTTGTCGAAAGATGTGGATGGTATTTGTTCAAACCAACAACAGATTCTCAATATTTTCTATGAAAAGATTCTGAACAATTTAGATTTTTTGAGGGGAAATCACAAGTTGCAAAGGTTATGGAGAATAACGGCAGCTGATATTAAACCTGGTGTCGCTCGGTGGGTGGCGATGAATAAAGAGGACCAGATGCTCAGAGAGCGTTTTATAAAATATGAACGGATCTCAGAGAGGATGTGAGGAGGCTCCTCCTGCGGGAAGCTGCAGGAGAAAAGACACTCTATAGAACCGTCACCGCAACGCAACCAGAGCCCCCAGACCATCACATTCAGGGTCTCTACTGGGACATGTGTCCATGCTTTACAGTCTCTACTGGGACATGTGTCCATGCTTTACAGTCTCTACTGGGACATGTGTCCATGCTTTACAGTCTCTACTGGGACATGTGTCCATGCTGTAACGTCTCTACTGGGACATGTGTCCATGCTTTATAGTCTCTACTGGGACATGTGTCCATGCTTTACAGTCTCTACTGGGACATGTGTCCATGCTGTAGTGTCTCGATACAGTCGATCGCGAGAACATGTTGTGTGCAGGCTATCCTCCTACTGTTGTGTAAAATAGGCCTACATTAAAACTTCCAACTTCAAACCTCTTAAATAGGCACAATGAACTGCTGATCGCTTGAAGCAGTGTGTAGATGTGTACAGCTGTAGTAAGGTAGATCAGGCATAATCAAAGAAACCATCTCACGCGCTTCTGTCTATCGCAGGGTATGGTTGCTAGGCTCTAACTCAGGACTCGGAAGGGCCCGAGAAGCTTGACTAGAGCGAGTGGATACTCCCATGGCGGCAGAAGCTACAACATCTAAAACTTCTCATTTTCCTTCAGAGTGGGAGGAGGATTATTGTTTCGTGTATTCCAATGCCAAGTCCATCTGTCTTATCTGCAATGCAAATGTGGCTTTACCAAAGAAAGGGAATTTGGAGCGGCATTTCAAGACGGTCCACAAGAGCTACGATACGAACTGTCCAGCTAAATCTCCACTGCGCGCCCGAAACGTCAAGGAATCAAGTCAGCTAGCAGCACAACAGTCCATTTTTACCAGGCCCAATACCACGAGTAAGGCTGCAACCACAGCTTCTTATCGTGTCTGTGGTGTTCTTGCAAAAGGAAAGACATCTTTCGAGGATGGGGAGATTGTGAAGCGTTCATGGAAGCCGAGGATGCGCTTTTTGCCGATTTTAGATTGTGTCTGCTGTTCAGGATGTGCAGCTATCAGGAGATTCTGTTACACGGCGATGCCAGGGAATGATGTTGACACATGTGAGTGTTTTTCTCTGCAAGTCGATGAATCCACTGATGCTGTGGATGTGGCTCAGCTGTGTGTGTTCATTAGACAATATGAGTGTAAAAGAAGAGCTGCCTCTGAGAGGGCACACAAGAGGCACAGATATGTTTCAGGTTTGTATGGAATTCGTTAGTGAGAGCAAGTTGCCCCTCTTCAAACTCGTCTCCATTACAACCGATGGGGCTCCAGCAATGATTGGCCGTACTGCTGGGTTCATTGGATTGTGCAAACAGTCTGAATCTTTCCCGGATTTCCTGAATTACCATTGTATAATTCACCAGCAAGGGTTGTGCGGGATGATGTTAAATATGAATGATGTGATGGATGTGGCTAACAAGATGGCCTGTTCTGTTCGGGCCAGGAGTCTGCAGAGGCGATTATTCTGTGCGCAACTGGAGGAGACCGGTGCAGAACACACAGATCTGCTGCTGCACACAGACGTAAGGCGGCTCAGCAGAGGTACATTTCTGGAACGGTTTTCTGAATTGTTGCCCGAAATTAAAGACTTTCTAAAACGTTCAAACCATGCTGAATATGCACAGCCAGAAGACAGTCAGTGGCTCTTGGATTCAGCCTTTCTTACTGATCTGACTGACGAGCTCAATCACTTGAATCTAGAGCTGCAGGGTAAGAACAAACACATCATCAACATGATCCGCTCCGTGAACACCTTTAACAGCGAGTTACAGCTGCTGCTATCAAGCAGGCTGCAACAGTGAGATCTGCAGAACTCTCCACACATGGACACAGAACTTAAGCGTCAGGGCAAAGACTGTGCGGAGCTTGAGAGTGCACGTTATGATGATCAAGTGCAAAGCATCTCGTCAGAATTTGACAGGCGCTTTACTGACTTTCCTCAACACACACCACTCCGTGATGCCAAAGCAGTGGCGGAGAGCAGAGTCAGACTGCTCGGACCAACGCTGCACTGTCCTTGTCACAGGTCGGTCCCTCTTCAGTCTCTGCCGGTAAACGGGGAGCAGAAGAAGGGATATGTGGTCTGACTTGCCGAAGGGGGGGGCGGGGGAGGGCTTTATATCCATGCCGGAAAGGAGTGTAAACATGGTCCAGTGTATTTCCACCGCGCGTGGGGCAGCTGACGTGCTGATAGTATTTCGGCAGGACTTTCTTCATGTTGGCTCAAAACAATAAAACCAATAAGATGTGGAGTTGGTGAGGAGCACGAGACACGGCAGCCATCCTCGGCGCCATCTTGTATGTTGTCAGTTTTCTCAGTTTTCCATTTGGGGAGAATCTAGATGTGGATTGTATAACGTCCAAAGTGGCATCACTCTTCAACCTGGAGAGCGGTGCTATTGAGAATGAGATCCTCACACTAAATAATGACATTGAGCTCAAATCAAGAGACCTGATCAAATGTCCAATTCTGGAATCTAATGCAGAAAGAGAAGTACCCCAACCTCAGACACACTGCAAAGAAGTTGACTGCACTTTTTGGATCAACATGTTTGTGTGAGTCTGCCTTTTCACATATGAACATCATTAAGTCAAAACACAGATCCACCAGGACTGATGACCACCTCACGGCCTGCTTACGGCTGGCACTCAGCTCCTACTGTCCGGACTATGAGAGACTAGCTTCCTCCTCTCAGTGCCAGAAGTCCCACTAAGGTAGAGACCCACTTTTCCAACTTAATTAGGCATTGTATTAATTGGGTTGTATGTTGTTGAGTTGTTACGGGCCAGTCCTAGGCCTACAACGTACATTTACTTCAATACATGTATTATTGTTCAAACTTGATCTTTGTGTCAGAACATGGTGTTATTATCTACAGTGGGGAGAACAAGTATTTGATACACTGCCGATCTTGCAGGTTTTCCCACTTACAAAGTATGTAGAAGTCTGTCATGTTATCATAGGTACTCTTCAACTGTGAGAGACGGAACCTAAAACTAAAATCCAGAAAATCACATCGTATGATTTTTAAATAATTCGTTTGCTTTTTATTTCATGACATAAGTATTTGATCACCTACCAACCAGTAAGAATTCCGGCTCTCACAGACCTGTTAGTGTTTCTTTAAGAAGCCCTCCTGTTCTCTTTAAAGTAGAGACACTACATACTGATATACACCTGAATATCAGCAGGAGAGGACTCTTTAAAGTAGAGACACTACATACTGATATACACCTGAACATCAGCAGGAGAGGACTCTTTAAAGTAGAGACTCTACATACTGATATACACCTGAACATCAGCAGGAGAGGACTCTTTAAAGTAGAGACTCTACATACTGATATACACCTGAACATCAGCAGGAGAGGACTCTTTAAAGTAGAGACTCTACATACTGATATACACCTGAACATCAGCAGGAGAGGACTCTTTAAAGTAGAGACTCTACATACTGATATACACCTGAACATCAGCAGGAGAGGACTCTTTAAAGTAGAGACGCTACATACTGATATACACCTGAACATCAGCAGGAGAGGACTCTTTAAAGTAGAGACTCTACATACTGATATACACCTGAACATCAGCAGGAGAGGACTCTTTAAAGTAGAGACACTACATACTGATATACACCTGAACATCAGCAGGAGAGGACTCTTTAAAGTAGAGACACTACATACTGATATACACCTGAACATCAGCAGGAGAGGACTCTTTAAAGTAGAGACTCTACATACTGATATACACCTGAACATCAGCAGGAGAGGACTCTTTAAAGTAGAGACTCTACATACTGATATACACCTGAACATCAGCAGGAGAGGACTCTTTAAAGTAGAGACTCTACATACTGATATACACCTGAACATCAGCAGGAGAGGACTCTTTAAAGTAGAGACTCTACATACTGATATACACCTGAACATCAGCAGGAGAGGACTCTTTAAAGTAGAGACTCTACATACTGATATACACCTGAACATCAGCAGGAGAGGACTCTTTAAAGTAGAGACACTACATACTGATATACACCTGAACATCAGCAGGAGAGGACTCTTTAAAGTAGAGACACTACATACTGATATACACCTGAACATCAGCAGGAGAGGACTCTTTAAAGTAGAGACTCTACATACTGATATACACCTGAACATCAGCAGGAGAGGACTCTTTAAAGTAGAGACTCTACATACTGATATACACCTGAACATCAGCAGGAGAGGACTCTTTAAAGTAGAGACTCTACATACTGATATACACCTGAACATCAGCAGGAGAGGACTCTTTAAAGTAGAGACTCTACATACTGATATACACCTGAACATCAGCAGGAGAGGACTCTTTAAAGTAGAGACTCTACATACTGATATACACCTGAACATCAGCAGGAGAGGACTCTTTAAAGTAGAGACTCTACATACTGATATACACCTGAACATCAGCAGGAGAGGACTCTTTAAAGTAGAGACACTACATACTGATATACACCTGAACATCAGCAGGAGAGGACTCTTTAAAGTAGAGACACTACATACTGATATACACCTGAACATCAGCAGGAGAGGACTCTTTAAAGTAGAGACTCTACATACTGATATACACCTGAACATCAGCAGGAGAGGACTCTTTAAAGTAGAGACACTTCATACTGATATACACCTGAACATCAGCAGGAGAGGACTCTTTAAAGTAGAGACACTACATACTGATATACACCTGAACATCAGCAGGAGAGGACTCTTTAAAGTAGAGACACTACATACTGATATACACCTGAACATCAGCAGGAGAGGACTCTTTAAAGTAGAGACACTACATACTGATATACACCTGAACATCAGCAGGAGAGGACTCTTTAAAGTAGAGACACTACATACTGATATACACCTGAACATCAGCAGGAGAGGACTCTTTAAAGTAGAGACACTACATACTGATATACACCTGAACATCAGCAGGAGAGGACTCTTTAAAGTAGAGACACTACATACTGATATACACCTGAACATCAGCAGGAGAGGACTCTTTAAAGTAGAGACACTACATACTGATATACACCTGAACATCAGCAGGAGAGGACTCTTTAAAGTAGAGACTCTACATACTGATATACACCTGAACATCAGCAGGAGAGGACTCTTTAAAGTAGAGACTCTACATACTGATATACACCTGAACATCAGCAGGAGAGGACTCTTTAAAGTAGAGACTCTACATACTGATATACACCTGAACATCAGCAGGAGAGGACTCTTTAAAGTAGAGACTCTACATACTGATATACACCTGAACATCAGCAGGAGAGGACTCTTTAAAGTAGAGACTCTACATACTGATATACACCTGAACATCAGCAGGAGAGGACTCTTTAAAGTAGAGACACTACATACTGATATGCACCTGAACATCAGCAGGAGAGGACTCTTTAAAGTAGAGACACTACATACTGATATACACCTGAACATCAGCAGGAGAGGACTCTTTAAAGTAGAGGTCATTCGTGCAGTATAAGGATGTAAAGGGGGTTGAATTAAAGTTGTGTTCCCACATGACGCGTATTAAAAACTAAAGAAAATATTGATCCTGAATAAATATTAAAGATCAAACACATCGTGAAGCCTGCGAGGAAAACTGTCGATTGAAAATGAGAAGAAAAACGAGTTCAGATCCGGGGGGAGGATGAGTCACAACACAGGGACAAGATAATGATATGACTCTAACACATTTGGTGCCAGGACAACAACCTCCATCTCAACGTCAGCAAAACAAAGGAGCTGATTGTGGACTACAGGAAGAGGCAGAGAGAGGCACACACACCCATCACCATCGACGGGACTCCTGTGGAGAGAGTCAGCAGCTTCAGGTTCCTCGGGGTTAACATCAGTGAGGACCTGACATGGACACATCACACCAGGGTCATATCCAAGACGGCTCGACAGCGGCTCTTCTTCCTCCGCAGGCTGCGGAAGTTCAACATGGACTCCAGGAGACTCTGCAACTTCTACAGGTGCACCATCGAGAGTATCCTGACTGGCTGCATCACCGCCTGGTATGGCAGTTGCACCGCCCTCAACCGTAAGACTCTACAGAGGGTGGTGAAAACTGCTCAGCACATCACCAGGACGGAGCTGCCATCCATGGAGGACCTCTACACCCAGCGGTGTAGGAAGAAGGCCGGTAGGATATTAAAGGACCCCCATCACCCCAGCAACAATCTGTTCTGTCTGCTGCCGTCTGGCAGACGGTACCGCAGCATCCGGACCAAGACCACCAGACTCAGAGACAGTTTTATACCACAGGCTATAAGACTACTGAACTCCTGAGCTGTGTGAATGTCTACTCACATCTGTTTATAGTACACACATACATATATATTATACACATCTGCCATACATATCTGTTTATAGTACACATATCTATATATTGTACATATCTGCCATACACATCTGTTATACGTAATATATGCATCTGTCCATACCTCCTCATTCAACAGTGTAAAGTGTTTAAATACTTTCAATGTATTCCAAATATGTATACATTTGGGCAAAAAAGTATTTAGTCAGCCACCAATTGTGCAAGTTCTCCCATTTAAAAAGATGAGAGAGGCCTGTAATTGTTATCATAGGTATACCTCAACTATGAGAGACAGAATGAGAAAAAAAAAATCCAGGAAATCACATTGTCTGATTTTAATGAATTCATTATAAATTCCTCGGTAAAATAAGTATTGGGTCACCTACAAACAAGCAAGATTTCTGGCTCTCACAGACCTGTAACTTCTTCTTTAAGAGGCTCCTCTGTCCTCCACTCGTTACCTGTATTAATGGCACATTTTTGAACTCGTTATCAGTATAAAAGACACCTGTCCACAACCTCAAACAGTCATACTCCAAACTCCACTATGGCCAAGACCAAAGAGCTGTCAAAGGAGACCAGAGACAAAATTGTAGACCTGCACCAGGCTGGGAAAACTGAATGTGCAATAGGTAAGCAGCTTGGTGTGAAGAAATCAACTGTGGGAGCAATTATTAGAAAATGGAAGACATACAAGACCACTGCTAATCTCCCTCCATCTGGGGCTCCACGCAAGATCTCACCCCGTGGGGTCAAAATGATCACAAGAACGGTGAGCAAAAATCCCAGAACCACACGGGGGGACCTAGTGAATGACCTGCAGAGAGCTGGGACCCAAGTAACAGAGGCTACCATCAGTAACACACTACGCCGCCAGGGACTTAAATCCTGCAGTTCCAGACGTGTCCCCCTGCTTAAGCCAGTACATGTCCAGGCCCGTCTGAAGTTTGCTAGAGGGCATTTGGATGATCCAGAAGAGGATTGGGAGAATGTCATATGTAGATGAAACCAAAATAGAACTTTTTGGTAAAAACTCAACTCGTCGTGTTTGGAGGAGAAAGAATGCAGAGTTGCATCCAAAGAACACCATACCTACTGTGAAGCATGGGGGGGGAAACATCATGCTTTGGGGCTGTTCTTCTGCAAAGGGACCAGGACGACTGATCCGTGTAAAGGAAAGAATGAATGGGGCCATGTATCGTGAGGTTTTGAGGGAAAACCTCCTTCCATCAGCAAGGGCACTGAAGATGAAGCGTGGCTGGGTCTTTCAGCATGACAATGATCCCAAACACACCGCCAGGGCAACGAAGGAGTGGCTTCGTAAGAAGCATTTCAAGGTCCCGGAGTGGCCTAGCAAGTCTCCAGATCTCAACCCCATAGAAAATCTTTGGAGGGAGTTGAAAGTCCGTGTTGCCCAGCGACAGCCCCAAAACATCACTGCTTTAGAGGAGATCTGCATGGAGGAATGGGCCAAAATACCAGCAACAGTGTGGAAACCTTGTGAAGACTTACAGAAAACCGTTTGACCTCTGTCATTGCCAACAAAGGGGATATAACAAAGTATTGAGATGAACTTTTGTTATTGACCAAATACTTATTTTCCACAATCATTTGAAATAAATTCTTTAAAATCCTACAATGTGATTTCCTGGATGGTTTTCTCATTCTGTCTCTCATAGTTGAGGTATACCTATGATAAAAATTACAGGCCTCTGTCATCTTTTTAAATGGGAGAACTTGCACAATTGGTGGCTGACTAAATACTTTTTTGCCCCACTGTATATTTCACATCCTCAAATCTGTATTGTTGATATTGTAAATATTCTTCTCTTTTTCACTACTTTATTTATCTTTTGCACCATGCATGTTGAGTTGTTGGAGGAGCACGCGACATAAGATTTTCATTGCCAACATATACGCTGTATCTGCTGTGCATATGACCAATAAAACCTTTTTTTTTAAATACATAAAGATATACACCAAAATACCTTCAATAAATAATTCATGAAGATATCAAATATACAGTGGTATGCAAAAGTTTGGGCACCCCTTAGGAAAACCACTGCATCAGTTTGTCACTTGCTGAGCTTTTGAAGCAGCAACTTCATTTTAACATATGTTATACCTTATGGTAACAGAAACATCTCAGTAGTGAAATAACTTTTATTGGTCAAACAGAAACATGTTTATGTGCATTCAAACAAAAATAGGCATGTGCATAAATTTGGGCACCCCTAAGAAATAATTCCATTAATATTTAGTATTGCCTCCTTTTGCTGCAATAACGGCCTGTAGACGCCTCCTGTAGCCACAGACAAGTCCCTTAAGCCTGGCAGGTGGTATTTTGGCCCATTCTTCCACACAAAACGTCTCCAGTTCAGTCAGGTTTCTTGGCCTCCGTGCATGGACAGCCTTCTTCAAATAAATCCATACATTTTCAATGATGTTAAGGTCTGGGGACTGGGATGGCCATTCCAGAACATTGTACCTGTGCTTCTGCATGAATTCCTTGGTGGATTTTGATCGGTGCTTAGGATCATTGTCCTGCTGAAAAATCCAACCCCGGCGTAGCTTCAACTTTGTGACTGACTCTAGAACATTCTTGTCAAGAATCTCCTGGTACTGTAAGGAATTCATGTGGCCCTCAACTTTAACAAGTTTTCCAGTACCTGTGCTAGCCACACAGCCCCATAACATGATAGATCCTCCACCAAATTTTACAGTGGGCAACAAGTTCTTTTCATTGAATGCAGTGTGTTTTTTTCGCCATGCATACCTGTTCATGTTATGACCAAAGAACTCAATCTTGGTCTCATCTGACCACAGTATTTTGTTCCAAAATGCTTCTGGCTTGTCCAGATGTGCTTTTGCATACCTCATGCGACTCTTCTTGTGATTAACACTCAGGAAAGGCTTTTTGCACATCACCCTTCCAATGAGCTCTTCCTGGTGCAAAGTACGCTGGATTGTGGAACGGTGAACAACTACACCATCAGCAGCCAGATGTTGTTGTAGTTCTCTGGAGGTGGTCTGTGGCTTCTCTGTGACCATTTTCACCATCCTTCGCCTGTGCCTTTCCCCTATTTTTGTCGGCCTACCACATCTTTCCTTCACACGGACTGTTCCTGTGGCCTTCCATTTCACAACTACGTTTCTGACTGTGGAGACAGACAGTTTAAACCTGTCAGATAATTTTTTGTACCCTTCTCCTAATTTATAATGTTGGATTATCTTAGCTTTCAGGTCAGTGGAGAGTTGTTTTGAGGTCCCCATCTTGCCACTCCCTAAGAAAGAACCTAGGCCAGGCACAGCCAGCTATTACCTATGTTAAATAGCCTTTTTCATGATTGGTTCCACCTGTCTTTGTAATTGAAGGTCTAATGAGCTAATCAAAGCAATTTTGTGCAGCAACCTGTCAGCTATAAATCCGTACAGGTGTTGAAATGAATGCTATTTATAAGGGTGCCCAAACTTTTGCACATCCCATTTTTTTCATTTTATTTTATTATAATAAAACTATGTAATGCTACCCTAAGAATTTTGGTCTGGAAAACACTAAAACGTCTACATCTTTGTAGGAAAACAAATGTTGTTGCTGTGATCTTCTATTATAAAGGAAAAGCAAATTGTCATGAAATCTCAGAGGGGTGCCCAAACTTTTGCATACCACTGTAAGTACATATCAAATATAAATAATGCGAATCAGAACTTAGCGATATGAGCAGGTAGTGGAAGTTAAAGGGTCTGAAGCTGTGCAGTAACTCCAGATATTATGGGATTATGATCAATCACGGATCCTATTCAGGATGATTTATCTTCAGGTTAATAACAATCATAAATCATTCAAAAGATAAAGTGTCTCATTGTATTCATAGAACCCTATTGTTTGTTTTAACTTTTCCAATATCATGTAAAAGATGGAAGTTTTTAGGACAATTTAAATTGAATCATTTTAAATCCAATGTGATTTAGAAGGTGATGCCGCTCCCTGCTGGCTCTCTGCAGACCTACATCACCATAGATACAACCCTGCTGAAATCACTGCAGTAAAATAACCCATACCTATACTGCGAATACACCTACAGTGTGAATACAGGGCAGTGTTCATACTGTAAATACACCACTGGCGTAACACAGTGTGAATACTGCCCTGTGTTCATACTGTAAATACACTCTGTTACAGTGTGAATACTGCCCTGTGTTCATACTGTAAATACACTCTGTTACAGTATGAATACTGCCCTGTGTTCATACTGTAAATACACTCTGTTACAGTGTGAATACTGCCCTGTGTTCATACTGTAAATACACTCTGTTACAGTATGAATACTGCCCTGTGTTCATACTGTAAATACACTCTGTTACAGTATGAATACTGCCCTGTGTTCATACTGTAAATACACTCTGTTACAGTATGAATACTGCCCTGTGTTCATACTGTAAATACACTCTGTTACAGTATGAATACTGCCCTGTGTTCATACTGTAAATACACTCTGTTACAGTGTGAATACTGCCCTGTGTTCATACTGTAAATACACTCTGTTACAGTATGAATACTGCCCTGTGTTCATACTGTAAATACACTCTGTTACAGTATGAATACTGCCCTGTGTTCATACTGTAAATACACTCTGTTACAGTATGAATACTGCCCTGTGTTCATACTGTAAATACACTCTGTTACAGTGTGAATACTGCCCTGTGTTCATACTGTAAATACACTCTGTTACAGTATGAATACTGCCCTGTGTTCATACTGTAAATACACTCTGTTACAGTATGAATACTGCCCTGTGTTCATACTGTAAATACACTCTGTTACAGTATGAATACTGCCCTGTGTTCATACTGTAAATACACTCTGTTACAGTATGAATACTGCCCTGTGTTCATACTGTAAATACACTCTGTTACAGTGTGAATACTGCCCAGTGTTCATACTGTAAATACACTCTGTTACAGTATGAATACTGCCCTGTGTTCATACTGTAAATACACTCTGTTACAGTGTGAATACTGCCCTGTGTTCATACTGTAAATACACTCTGTTACAGTGTGAATACTGCCCTGTGTTCATACTGTAAATACACTCTGTTACAGTGTGAATACTGCCCAGTGTTCATACTGTAAATACACTCTGTTACAGTGTGAATACTGCCCTGTGTTCATACTGTAAATACACTCTGTTACAGTGTGAATACTGCCCTGTGTTCATACTGTAAATACACTCTGTTACAGTGTGAATACTGCCCTGTGTTCATACTGTAAATACACTCTGTTACAGTGTGAATACTGCCCTGTGTTCATACTGTAAATACACTCTGTTACAGTGTGAATACTGCCCTGTGTTCATACTGTAAATACACACATTAAAAACTCTTTTGCAACTTCGAACTCAGCGTCAATTATAGTCGATTGTGACAGATCGAGAATATGCTTCACAGCTGGTAGGAGGGGCATCAATGACCGCTAGGGGGGGCATGGCCCTCGAATGCCCCCCCTTAGCGCCGGCACTGATGTCAGCCATGTGAGGCACGACACCAACAGGAAGGGTTTGATCGGCATCAAGCTGTCCGGAGGCTTCAGGAACCTGTGCAGAGAGCACCTGGTGTGGTGGGGTCTGTCGGTTGGGGGGGGGGGGGTCAGATCAGCTGAGCAGCGCCTCCTGAAGAAAACCTACCCGGGCCGGACAGAGCAGCAGGTCCAGGATCAGCAGAGATTCCTGGGGAAGTTTGCGTCCTCGCCGGCCTTCAGGAAGAGCTCCAGGCTGAGATCGTACCGCTTCACCTTCCCCCTTCAGGATCTGCTGGAGGCCTACAGCCAGCAGGTACAGAGGGTCAGGGTCCAGCTATTTCACCGAGTTCTGCTGCTTTTACTCAACATATTCAACAAATCGTACGGTGTCCTTGGGTGTCCAGAAAGGAGCCTAAAATAAAAACGATTATTATTACTATGATTATCTATGGAAGTGGGCCAGTACTCTCCGATATGCAGCGCTAGCATTTCCATACGTGACTCTTTGCCCTAGCGTGACTTTAATTTGTATACCGGCACTCCTCACAGGCTGCTTGTACTCATAATGGAGGACTCATAATGCTGACTCATATCAGGGTTCAGGACTCATAATGCTGACTCATATCAGGGTTCAGGACTCATAATGCTGACTCATGTCAGGTTCAGGACTCATGAAGCTGACACATGTTAGGGTTCAGGACTCATAATGCTGACTCATATCAGGGTTCAGGACTCATAATGCTGACACATGTCAGGGTTCAGGACTCATAATGCTGACTCATGTTAGGGTTCAGGACTCATAATGCTGACTCATGTCAGGTTCAGGACTCATAATGCTGACTCATATCAGGGTTCAGGACTCATAATGCTGACTCGTTTTAGGGTTCAGGACTTATAATGCTGACTCATGTCAGGTTCAGGACTCATAATGCTGACTCCTGTTAGGGTTCAGGACTCATAATGCTGACTCATGTCAGATTCAGGACTCATAGAGCTGACTCATGTTAGGGTTCAGGACTCATAAAGCTGATTCATATCAGGGTTCAGGACTCATAATGCTGACTCATGTTAGGGTTCAGGACTCATAATGCTGACACATGTTAGGGTTGAGGACTCATAATGCTGACTCATGTCAGATTCAGGACTCATAGAGCTGACTCATATCAGGGTTCAGGACTCATAATGCTGACTCATGTTAGGGTTCAGGACTCATAAAGCTGACTCATGTCAGATTCAGGACTCATAGAGCTGACTCATGTTAGGGTTCAGGACTCATAATGCTGACTCATATCAGGGTTCAGGACTCATAATGCTGACTCATGTTAGGGTTCAGGACTCATAGAGCTGACTCATGTTAGGGTTCAGGACTCATAATGCTGACTCATGTCAGGTTCAGGACTCATAATGCTGACTCATGTTAGGGTTCAGGACTCATAATGCTGACTCATGTCAGGTTCAGGACTCATAATGCTGACTCATATCAGGGTTCAGGACTCATAATGCTGACTCGTTTTAGGGTTCAGGACTTATAATGCTGACTCATGTTAGGGTTCAGGACTCATAATGCTGACTCATGTCAGGTTCAGGACTCATAATGCTGACTCATGTCAGGTTCAGGACTCATAATGCTGACTCGTTTTAGGGTTCAGGACTTATAATGCTGACTCATGTCAGGGTTCAGGACTCATAATGCTGACTCATGTCAGGTTCAGGACTCATAATGCTGACTCGTTTTAGGGTTCAGGACTCATAATGCTGACTCATGTCAGGTTCAGGACTCAATGCTGACTCATATCAGGGTTCAGGACTCATAATGCTGACTCATATCAGGGTTCAGGACTCATAATGCTGACTCCTGTTAGGGTTCAGGACTCATAATGCTGACTCATGTCAGGTTCAGGACTCATAATGCTGACTCATATCAGGGTTCAGGACTCATAATGCTGACTCATATCAGGGTTCAGGACTCATAATGCTGACTCCTGTTAGGGTTCAGGACTCATAATGCTGACTCCTGTTAGGGTTCAGGACTCATAATGCTGACTCATGTCAGGTTCAGGACTCATAAAGCTGACTCATGTCAGATTCAGGACTCATAGAGCTGACTCATGTTAGGGTTCAGGACTCATAATGCTGACTCATATCAGGGTTCAGGACTCATAATGCTGACTCATGTTAGGGTTCAGGACTCATAGAGCTGACTCATGTTAGGGTTCAGGACTCATAATGCTGACTCATGTCAGGTTCAGGACTCATAATGCTGACTCATGTTAGGGTTCAGGACTCATAATGCTGACTCATGTCAGGTTCAGGACTCATAATGCTGACTCATATCAGGGTTCAGGACTCATAATGCTGACTCGTTTTAGGGTTCAGGACTTATAATGCTGACTCATGTTAGGGTTCAGGACTCATAATGCTGACTCATGTCAGGTTCAGGACTCATAATGCTGACTCATGTCAGGTTCAGGACTCATAATGCTGACTCGTTTTAGGGTTCAGGACTTATAATGCTGACTCATGTCAGGGTTCAGGACTCATAATGCTGACTCATGTCAGGTTCAGGACTCATAATGCTGACTCGTTTTAGGGTTCAGGACTCATAATGCTGACTCATGTCAGGTTCAGGACTCAATGCTGACTCATATCAGGGTTCAGGACTCATAATGCTGACTCATATCAGGGTTCAGGACTCATAATGCTGACTCCTGTTAGGGTTCAGGACTCATAATGCTGACTCATGTCAGGTTCAGGACTCATAATGCTGACTCATATCAGGGTTCAGGACTCATAATGCTGACTCATATCAGGGTTCAGGACTCATAATGCTGACTCCTGTTAGGGTTCAGGACTCATAATGCTGACTCATGTCAGGTTCAAGACTCAAAATGCTGACTCATGTCAGGTTCAAGACTCATAATGCTGACTCATGTCAGGTTCAAGACTCAAAATGCTCTTCTGTTCTCTCCAGTTTTGCGGCGGCGAGAAGCCTGTCATGCGGGTGTATCAGACCCACCTGTACAAACAGGAAGTGATGTACGCAGTGCTGGTCCACAGTCCGGCCAATCAGGAGCAGTTCTCAGAATCTCCTCTTCTGAACGACGACCCGAACGCTGTCTGCTGCTACAGAGATGGCCTCTTCATCTGGAGGCCCCAGGCCATGTGTGAAACTCACAGGTGAGGAAACTAAAACCTGGAGATCCCAACAAGGAAGGAACAGACAGGAGATGAGTTATGGATTGTGTTTCCTGTCTCTCTGTCAGATACCAGTTGATCCGGAACGATGAGGCTCTGCTGATGGAGGCTCGGACCTGCAGCCCTCAGCAGTTCTATGTTTGGGATAATGTGGGCATCGCCCTGCATGTGGAGGACAAGGTGATCACTTCCTGTTGGGTCTTGTCCACAGCTGGGCGTCTGGCTTTTCTCTGCGGTCCATATATATATTTCAAGGATAAATCAGTCGGAATGACCAGAGTGGATCTGCAAGTTCTGGCTTCTTTAGGGGCTCTCTCAGGAGCACCACAGCTCTTGTCATTAAGGAAATATAAAAATATATTTAAAAAGTCCAAAAGTATTCGTAAAATGTCCCCAAGAGTATGTCTGAAGACGTTGTTTGTGTAAAAGGTCCAAAAATACATCAGAACATATCTTGTATCCAAAGAATATTGAAACATTTTCAAAAACATCCGAAACAACATTTTGAAAGATAAATAAAAGTCAGAGAAAATATGAAGGAGGTTTTTAAGTTGATGAAATAAATGTGAAGACATTAATTTTTATTGAAAAAAAGTCACATAAAAGATGTGCCTGATTTTAGCAATGCTGCGTAGAGGAGAGAAGGCGGTCGTTCAGATCTGCTCTATGTGGCCTTAAAGGATACATCCTCAGATATAACTCCAGGGTTCCTCACGGTTTCACTGGAGGCCGAGTTAATGCCGGCCAGAGAGAGTCTTAGAGAGTTTGAACAGCAAAACATGTAAAGTCATCCAGGTTTTTTTCAGTCGAGGCAATTCTTCATTTTATTGAGATAAATAGAACTGAGTATCGTCTGCATCACACGTTTACAGAGGGACTCCTTATAATGTCGCTGGACGGAAGCGCATCTATAATGTAGGGCCAAAGGTAATGCGTTGACTCAACTCAGGATCAGGAAACCATGGTAACGCTGTGGATCAGAGCAGGAACAAGACAAACGGAGAAGTGTCTTTTGATGGAAAGTTGAGCTCTAAAGCCTGCCGGGGGGGGGGGGGGGGGTTCTCTACAAGACCGAGGTAGTACTGTCAGAGTGGATTAAGTTTCCTCCGGAGTACGAAGAGTTTAAAGTCTCACCTGCTGTCAATCATAGCGCTGATCCAAAGAGACCCGCCCCCCCTCGCCAGCAGAGCACTCTTTCAGCGGAGACGAGACAGACAGCTGCTGCAGCGACAGCTAATGGAGAATAATACATACATAATTATTCATAAAGAAACATTGTTTATTCTATCATTTAAAATAAAGATCATTTATGATAATAACAACATTATTATTATCATAAATGAATAAGTTCAATTAAACAAACATTGTTTTTATAAACAGAATTTATGTTTCATTTTAAACCGATCGTATTTATCCACTCACAAGAACACATAACATATCCCTTTAAGGCACATTTAGAAGATGCAAAATGTGCAAATCATTTGTGATTAATCACAAGTTAACTATGGACAGTCCTTTGATTAGCCGCGGGTATACAATGTGAACTTTATAATAAGTCATTATGAATTTAAAATGTCCGAAGGGATTGTGACATGTTTTTCAGAGGCTCATGTGAGTTGTAGTTAATGATGGGTCCGTGTTCCTGAACCTGAACTGTTCTTCCTGTTTCAGCTGCTGCCGTTGGATCCGGCCCGACTGAGAGGGAATCTGAAGTTCTGCAAAGGACAGAAACTTCACCACGTTAAGGACGAGTTTGATGAATTCCGATTAGCCAACGAGACTGTTCGGAGATTTTGGCCTGAAGACCCCTCCCCACTGGAGAGAGATGAAGAGCAGGACATTAGTGAAGCAGGATGAAGGAGTCAGAGTTTAGACTCATGCTGCCTTCACCTCACAAAGATTACCTTCAGGAGGATCAGGACAACACCAAACCAGGGGTCCAAATCTGGCCGGGACACTTTGGGCAAATGGAGACAAAGATAAAAAGAGAGGAAACAAAACGAAAAGTGCAAACAAGCCTTTGTTGTGAGCTTTATGTTATGACTTGTGTCCTGTATGCACCTGTCCCTTTTCAATCATTGTATTTGAAGACTGAAAGCCGTATGTTTGTGGGGAAAAAAGGAAATAGTGAAATAACGTCATCATTTAAACAAGGTACTGTTACTGTTTCAACAATAATGTAAAATATAACTGAGGTCTTTTAGACAAAGAACACGAAGAAGGAAAATAAATCATTTAAAAATAATATATACAATTACTTGTGTTAGGAAAGCTTTGTTTGGATCTCTCTAAATAACACCTTCAGAAATACATGTTAATTAGGGGCGGCAGTGGCTCAGTCAGTAGCGACTGCCGAGGTGCAGATTCATGATGCAGAGCTGCAGGCCGAAGCTACAGAAGGTCTCTCTCTCTGGGTCTGCTGTTTGACCTCGTGGCAGAGTGTTGAAGATCTGCAGCCTCTGTCCTCTGTGGACTCTCCGGCTTTTAGAAAGCTTGTCAGCCAAACCCCCGTTAACACACCAATGACCAGGTGAGCTAACGCTGCATAGAGACTGGTTCCTATCCAGCAGGTCACAGGGCCGTGCAGAGGCTCCACTAACATGTTGTTAATGACACACAGAGACGTCACGGTACCGGTATCACATATTATCCAGCCCACTGAAACGGAGCAGGAGTTTAACCTCTAGCTCTTTCCTGATGTTCAGCATGTACTGCCAGATAGAGAGCTTTAATTACTGAGCTGCAGTAAACTACATGTTAGCATTTAAAGACAAACTTTAGAGGTTATTCTGGTGAGAGGGACTCAGAGTAACTCAGAGTGACTCAGAGTAGAGTAACGCATCACAGTTCAGAGACAGTGATGATGTAATGTCCCTTATTACTTTAAGAAGACAGGAATCAGTAACATGTACTGGATTACATGCTGGAAGTCACTTGCCCATCACTGATAATAACATGTGTTTTGTGTGGACACAATCAGTGGGATTATTTTAGTTTCTAACAACACGTGTGTCTTTTGCTAATAAAGATCTGTAAAAGAGAACGAAAAAACTCCACATTCATGACGTCATCGCGCAGAGATACGCTAATGCGGAAGTAGGCGTGGCTAAACCTCAAGAGAAAAAAACGAGTTAACAGGATTAGCTCTTTTTAACCCGAGCTAAAGCAGGCTAAAGGGGGCTAGAGGGGGCTAGAGGGGGCTAGATGACCGGGAAGCCTTGGAGCTGTGAAGGTGAGTGTCCTGCATGTCTTCCTCTCATATCTGCTTCTGTTTCAAGCCTCAAACTCATGGAGGAGAGGCAGAGTCCAGCAGCTACAGCTAGCGTTAGCTTTAGCTTCACCTACATTCATTGTTGTTGTTTTCTTTTGTTTACTTGTTGTTTAGAAGACAATAACGCTGGCTCTCAGTGGACCCTGGAGTCTTCTGAGCTTCTTTATACTTCGACCTGAGTATAAGTTATGTATTAGTAGTAGTAGTAGTAGTAG
Organism: Eleginops maclovinus; assembly: GCF_036324505.1. NCBI lineage: Eukaryota > Metazoa > Chordata > Actinopteri > Perciformes > Eleginopidae > Eleginops > Eleginops maclovinus. The sequence continues at coordinate 573,979 of NC_086359.1, forward strand.
TAGTAATACTACCAGAGGAGTACAGTTACAGTTACAGTACTGTCCTTTAGAGGTACTTTTCCATGTTATGCTACTGTGTACTTTTACTCCATCACATTTATGTAATACCTTTAGTTGCTAGGCAGATCTGGATTAATGATGGTGAATATAATCCCTTAAATCAGACTGTAGTTCCCCTGCAGTAAATCCAGCAGCTACCCTGCAGTATACAAAGCCATTAGAACTAGCTGCACCTTTACCAGCTCTGAGAACACTTTAATGATCAATCATTATAAAACAGATCAGGTGTAAGCTACTAAAACTATGAGTGCATTTACACAACATTTATTTGAATTAAGAAGTTTTCTGTTTAAAATATTTCCCAGTTCCCTTTCATAAAGAGGGTCAGGCCACATGAGAGCTCATCTTGGTGTCAATCCTAGTTACAGCAGCAGTGTGTTCAGGTAGTAAACACTTTGAAGCTGGAAAAAAGGTATACATGTAATAAAATAAAATGAATGTTCTATATAAGTTAGACCAATATATCACAGCAGCAGAAATATACATGGGTATGTAAATTACAGCTGTACAAAACGTTCATTGTTATGGAGAAACTAAAACTATGAGGCAGTGAGTTCTCTGCCAGACAGAGGGGAGGTGTTGATATTAAGTCAAAATTCAGAAAAATAAATCAAAATTCTTAGAGAAATTTGGATTGTGAGAAAAGAAATGCAATTCTTAGAATAAAGTCCAAATTGAGCTTCTTTCCCAAAGCCGTACACACTCTGAACCAAACCCACATCGTGTGTTGTGTGTGTGTGCAGGATGCTCCAGGGGCCGAACAGCAGCCTTGACCGGGACCGGCCCCTGATCCGGATCCCCTTCACCAGCTTCGCCGTGCTGACAGTGCTGCTGCCGCTGACCGGCCTCATCGCCTGCCTCTGCACCTCCATCCTCTACCACTACCAGGACGCCACCTACACCCACTGTAAGGTGAGCCTCAGCAGGACCCCCCACCTGGGTAGACCTGACCCAGACCCTGACCCCAACCTTTGTTCCGAGCAAAAAGCAAAATGATTGAAGCTAGGTTTCCTGTGATGAAGCTGCATTATTACCCCCACCCCAGGTTTGGAACTACCTGCCCTCCATCAGCTCGGCCATCAGCCGGGTCCCAGAGCGTTACATCTGGCGCTGCTGCATCGGCCTGCACTCGGCTCCTCGCTTCCTGGTGTCCGCTGCTTACTTCAGCTTCTACCGGGGGCGCTTCTCCTCCCGCCCCCCTGAGCTGCTGCTCAGCGGCCTGAACCTGCTCTGCAGCCTGGCGGAGAACACGGGGCTGCTACTGCTCACATACGTGTCCTCCACCGAGACATACAGTAAACATGTTTGCTATTCTGAGACCTTTCGTGAGACCTATAGTACTCATGTCTCTGCAGATGCTAATGAGCTCTCTGTCTCTGCAGATAGTAACAAGCTCTGTGTCTCTGAGCTCTGTGTCTCTGAGCTCTGTGTCTCTGCAGATGCTAACGTGCTCTCTGAGCTCTGTGTCTCTGCAGATGCTAACGTGCTCTCTGTCTCTGAGCTCTGTGTCTCTGCAGATGCTAACGAGCTCTCTGTCTCTCAGTCTCTGCAGATGTTAACTTGCTCTCTGTCTCTGAGCTCTGTGTCTGCAGATGTTAACTTGCTCTCTGTCTCTGAGCTCTGTGTCTCTGCAGATGCTAACGTGCTCTCTGAGCTCTGTGTCTCCGCAGATGCTAACGAGCTCTCTGTCTCTGAGATGCTAACAAGCTCTCTGTCTCTGAGATGCTAACGAGCTCTCTGTCTCTGCAGATGTTCATAAGTACGGCTTCGCTGTGTTCATGGGAAGCTCTATGCTGCACATGCTGATCACCTGTAGACTGTGGACGGTCATCAGCAGACACTACATCCACCCAGAGGTACACACACACACACACACACACACACACACACGTTGTCCTCTCTCATGTTGAATATTTTCCTGCTTTCCTCTCTGACCCCTCCCAAAGCTTCATGAGACTCCCCAGGAGGACAATGACTATGAAATGTAGATGAATAGTATGAAGCAGCAATCCTGAGTGTCCTCCTGCAGGGGGGCGCCACACTGCCACGCTGATCTCTATATTAAAAATAAAATAAAAATGATTTCCGACATTTGAACACATTTTTATATTTTTGACGCGGCTCTAAACGTTGTGTGAATGTTAGTGGAGCGTTGGTTCCTGCAGAACTCTAACTCTTCATCACGGGTCTTCCAGGAAGCCTTCGTCTTATTTTAGTGTGTGTGTGTGTGTGTGTGTGTGTGTGTGTGTGTGTGTGTGTGTGTGTGTGTGTGTGTGTGTGTGGTGTGTGTGTGTGTGTGTGTGTGTGTGTGTGTGTGTGTGTGTGTGTGTGTGTGTGTGTGTGTGTGTGTGTGTGTGTGTGTGTGTGTCGTTCAGGAGAAGACGTCGTGTGTGTGGAAGCTGCGTCTCTTCCTGTCGAACGTCGGCTGCTTCCTGGCCGCTGCGTACTTCTTCAGACGCCACAACCAGTACTGCGAGGCCGGAGGTGAGCGGGGGGGGGGGGGGGGTCGGGCGGGCGGTCTAAACATTTCTAGTCTGTTTTTATAAATAATAGACATTTCTTAAATAAATGATTCTGGCTTTAAACAGCTGTAGGTTTTTTGGGGGGGGGTTTAGGTTTACTACTGTTATTTTAATTCCCATGCAGTGGACCCAGGTTCGAATCCGGCACCAGCCACTTTAATTCTTTAATGGGGCCATATTGTGCTTTTTGGGGTTCTCCCTTTTCCTGTAGTGTGTTATTTATGTGTGTGTGTAATAGGTCTGCAAAAGCTAAAATCCCAGAGCTCAGGCCAGGGGGAGATTCTCTCCCATATCCCTCCCCCCTGCCTGAAACGCCTCCACTGGATTCCTTTCTTTACTTCCTGGTTCAGTTCCGTATCACACTGACCTCACCGTGATACGGAACTGAATTCTAGCCAATAGCAGCGCGAGCCGCTCCGTGCAGCCGACCCGAGCGGAGGAGTCATGGCGAGGAGACGCTGCGAACCAAACCTTCCTTTGTTTCCATACCTCAGGAAGAAGATGTGAAGAACAAGTGGCTTTTATTTTTACCACTATTCCCCCGGAGCAAAAACCATATGATGGTTGTGTTCTCGACATTTCAGTGAATTGAGGAGCTGTTGTGGGAGTTCAGCCGTAAGCACACTGCTAGCCTCGGCAAAGCAGCAAGCTAACGCTATCAACGCTACGCTACCGAGCTCTCAGGCTGTATGCACACTACCTTTACCTGAACTGTGCAGAAATACGGAGATGGTTTTTCATCAACACGTTAACCTCTGAAGCCCAGACGCAGCAACCTGTAAGAAACAGCGTCTCAGGACATGTTCACATTCAACAACCTATGTGGCATACCCACTGAACGGGAAGAAGCTCAGCTACCAGACCGTAGTAACCATTTCTACCAAAACGAAACATAATTCCAACACCAAGCGTCTGAATCAGCACTGAACGACCAGAACTCACTGAACCAGCAGCCAAAAAAGAGCAACAGAACCGCTTCCCTTCACAGAGCCATAGCTAGGAGCAGTCTTTCTGTTTGAGATCACAAGATGTGTTCAAGGTCACAAAAACGCTCTGAAGGTCAACGTCTCTGCTGAAGGTCAACGTCTCTGCTGAAGGTCAACGTCTCTGTCAGTATTTGTTTGTAATAAACTGGCACGGTGCAACGAGCGATGCCATGTTTTCAGTTTTTCAGGGGCGGGACATTTGACAAATCTCTAAGCGGTTGACCAATCACAGCAGAGTGCGCTTTTGCAAAGGTGGGGGCATGGGCTCTTCAGAGCGTTTTCAGACGGAGTGAAAAGTGGTCATTTATGCACAAAGCGCTGTTTCAACTTTGAAGCATGAAAAGTAAAAATAGCATCATAGGGGACCTTTAAGAAATAAGAGTCTTTGTGTCGTGGTATTTAGTAGAAGTATTTTGCTGGTTGTGTTTAGTTTTTATATTCATTAATATAAACCTTAATATACCCCCCCCCCAGTGTACACCCTGTTCGCCCTCTTCGAGTACCTGGTGGTGTTCTCCAACATGGCCTTTCACATGACGGCTTTCTGGGACTTCGGGAGCAAGGAGGTAATCGTAGCCACGCCCCCCGAGGACAAGAGGTTCTGAGTCACCTGAGGGGGAGGAGACTCATCTGAATGGGGAGGAGACTCACCTGAGAGGGGGACACTCACCTGTGGACTCTGTTGGACGTGATCACAAACAGGACGTAACCTTCTCATCATTCCCAGAATCCTCTCTGGCTGCTGTGTAAACAAGTTGTTGTTATTGTTGTGACCAAAGAGAAGGCCTTTATTTACAGGATATATAAATATATAATCAATCATTAATATTTAATGATTGATTTCGGTTGAAGCTCCTTTCATTACGACGGCTTTCAAACTTCAGAAAAACATTTCTGTCTCAGATCTGATCGTTTCCTGATTCCAACATGTTTTTATTTTCTGCTTCAGTCTCTTTTCTTTAATTAATATTACAGAAATAGATTGCATGCTGGTTTTATAGAATGGAACGCCTGCTGCTTTTATGTGTTTAGGTTCATGAAATAAAAGATTTATATGATTCAGGAAAGTTGATTTAATACAAAATACTTATTTAATCTAATCTGATTTCAAAAGTGCAGACTACTCCATCTCTCTATCAGGTCTCCTCGACCCCTCAGAGCTTCACACACTCACACCTGATATCACATGTGAGATATCACAGGGAAAAATGGGGTCACTGCGGATGTATTTAATGTCATAGAACAAAACGTGATCCGTCTCTTAAAGTCAACCACAGACCTTATTTCCAGCTGCTTTCCAAAATCCTACGGAGAAATCCCACTGACTCTGAGACGAGGGAACCGGGAGTGTTAAACTGCTAACTCACTTCCGGGTTTCAGGACTCATTCCTGCACCACTATGTACTACTTTAAATAACAATAGCAGCAATACTACCTTAAATAATAATCAGATACGTTCCACCTTAAATAGATGGTTAGCCCTGAGAATGTTTCCTCATAAAGTTTCATCTGGAATAATAAATTAAAGATATCTTACTTATAATATTTAGTTTTAATCTAATCTTCGAAAGTTGTTAAAGCTGGCTGAGAGGGGGTGTGGTCGTCTCTGAACCAGTAGGTTACTGGTTGGATCCCAGTCCCTGCAGTCAACATATGAATGTGTCCTTGGGCAAGATACTGAACCCTGAGGTGTGTGTGTGTGCTGCTCTGCATGATGGAGTCCAGAGCTCTGATGAAGAGCTGTTTGAGTACAGAACATATTTACCTTTATAGTAACCGTAGCTGCAGTTTGTTTATGATTTGAATATTTGATCACCGACAGCAGAAGTCTGTCCTGGTTTATGGAAGTCCGCAGATTGAACTTCCTCCTGCCGCTCCACCCTGTTTATTTTAACCCTAATGTAGAATGATATATTGTTTATTTACAAAATCCTAAGTGTAATTATTTTCTGAATAATAGACGTTCATTTTGCAGTGTGTGATTGATTAAGCCCCAAAAAACTAAATGCATCCATTTTCAGAATTTCAACCCTTGAATTATTTCCCCATTGTTTTTAATGGGGAAATAATTACAATATTTTAATTATTTGGATAGCATTTTAATTGACTTTTTTAAGCAACATCAGTGCTGATCAAAGCCGCTCAATATTAAGTGAAGTTTGATTGTTTTGAGCTTAGTTTGCTGGCTATCCGCTGAAGATCAGTTTGAAGACGCGACCCTCCACAGAACACAGACGGTATTTGTAACCTAAAGAGCGCTCACTGATCTGCTCTATATTTAACTTCCTGTTTACACCCCGAGTCCTGTGAGCTTCCTGTCCTCACACTCATTCTGCAGCTCAAAACACATGTGATAGGCTGAGGGGCGGGACATCTGTAAGCTGGTTGACCAATCACAACAGAGCCAGCTAACCAGTGAGGGCAGACTGGGCTCTTGAGGAACTTTTTATTTCATACTTTTTTTGTTCATTAATTAGTGACTTTTTTGCTCGTTTTCTTGCTGATAACAAAATGAACCACTTTTTCCAGAGAACCTTTATTTTATTTTCATGAAAATCCAATTTCAATTTATTAAATTCTGAGGATTTGTTGTTGTTGAGAATATTACTTCCTCTACCTCGTCTGTTGTTTTTATTTGACCTGGAAATGGCCCTCACAAGCCACCATACTGAAACTAACTGAGGAGAGGTTGGAACTACACTTCGCAGAAGGACAGATGACGGGACGCTGGAGTTTCATTTGATTTTAATTATTTCTTAAAAACTCATTACATAAAAGCTTTAAATTAATTGTCAGCCCCCCCCCCCCCCACACACACACACACACACGCACACACAACACAACACAAACTGAGCTCTGTGGCGCCGGACAAACTCTGTACGATTAAATTACCCGAATTATTTGGCCTTAATAAGAAGATTCTCGACTCAAACTTCTGATTTTCAGTTTTTAAATTAAAAATGTTTGAAATAGTTAACATCTTAAAGGTCTCCTATCATCCACTTCATCCTCTTCTTCATGACTATACTCCAGGTCTCAGATGTATCTAGAGCCTGTCTCTGATTCCCATAACCCCCTCTGTTTCAGCCCTGTTCTTAAAGAGCTGATTCTGTGTCTGTAGCTTTAAATGCTAATGAGCTGCTGCTGGCCACGCCCCTCTGAGAGCTGATTGGTTAAAACAACACAAGGGAGCTCTAGGAGACAGACAGGCGAATAACAGGAGACCTTTAAGGAACTTCTCGGCCTCCCTTACTTTCAGATTTATTTCATATTGTTCTTCTCATCAGTGTGTGAGTTTTCTTCACGAGTTATTTTAGGGAAACGTGTTCTCCACATGTTCAGTGTGAGCCTGTAAGCACTAGCATCTGCAACCTGTTAAACTGCACATGTGGAGTTTGAATTCCCCCAAAACGACCAGGAAGAACCGTCCAAGACTGAAGAGATGGAGATGCTGCTCTGAGGCCCTGATCGTACAGCGTCGGTCCAGCTCGAGCCCAGACCTGCTCTCTAAAGCTCCAGAGAAAGACTCGGATGTCCTGGGTCAGTCTCTACAGCAGGACGCAGGGCCTCTTCCTGGCAGCAGGCGTCGGGTTCAGGTACGCCCTCACGGCCTCGGCGAACACCTCCTTGATGCCGTCCTGGTTCAGCGCCGAGCACTCCAGGTAGCGCATGGCGTGGATCTGCTTGGCGAGCGCTGCCCCCTGCTGGTGGCTGACAGGAGTCTGGTTCTGGTCCTTCAGCTTCCTCTGGGTCTCGCCGTCCTCCCGGAGATCGCTCTTTGTTCCCACCAGGAGGATGGGAACATCTGGACAGTGGTGAGTCACCTGAAGACACAGGAGAGGTCAGAGGTCATTCAATCCACATATGCCCCTTTTCCACCAAACCGGATCTGGTTCAAGATCCGATCTTTGACTTTTCTGGTTCTAGCCTGTAGCACCTCTTGTGCTTCCTCCGCTCAAGGGCCGAGTGGAGCTCAAGTGGAGCTTTGTCATTGCGTCATCATTTGCGTCATGACGTAACTGTTTGCGTGCCCTCTTATCACTGATTCATGTTCACTGTCTGACTGTCACACGAGCAGCTGATTAGTGCGGACAGGCAGAAATGCAGACTTTTGGAAACACTGACGTAGGAACCCATGAGCGCTTTCTGATTGGGTCTTATCGATCACGAGTATCCTTCTCTGATTCGTCACGCTCCTACCACGTGACCCTTTCTTACCCGGAAAGATTCAAATCAGCTGGTATCGGATCAAATCTACCTTGACTAGCAGTGGTAAACATGGATAACGAAGTTAAAGCGCTGTTTACCTTGTTGTCTTTGGTAGCAGTTGTTGTGCAGGTAAATTCTAGACTTCCTGTTTACTCCGGCATGCGCATGCCCAGTATACGTGAATGGTCATGTAATATTCGTTTTCAGGTGTGTAATGTGGACGGAGATTACTTCTGATACGGAGCTGAAACGCTCGTGTGGACGGAGATCGTTTTCGTTTTAAAACTCCGGATTAAAACGAAAACGCAGTAGTGTGGGCGATGCTCCTCTGACGCGTATTTGTCAAGGAGGACAAATACGCGTCCGGCTTGATGCTGCGCCGGATGCCGGACAGGGCATTGAAAAGCCGGATGTCTGGCCACCCTATGTGTAGCCCATGTACTGATTCCATCCCATAGCTGCAATAATACACAGGAGAACGTCTGCCTGCTCTTCCCAATGCTCACTAACAGAACGGTGATTAAAGTCCGGTGAGTAAACAGCACCACACTGACCCGGTTAGTGCTGCCGGACTGTATAAAGTGTGTGTGTATCAGTGTGTGGTCGCGCTGTAGTCCCTGTGCTCAGAGATACTGCTGTTACAACTTGTACTCGCTGTACTCCATGAGCTGTAAACTCAGGTTAATCTCCCCCCTCCGAAGTAAGCGTGAGGTATTGGTTCGTATTGGATCTTGCCGGGCAGCCGAGTGGGGCCAGAAAGATCCGGTTTTTCGGCGGCGGTGGAAACACGAAAAACCAGATCTTTCCCAGCTCCGGCTCCAGCTCCAGTTTGGTGGAAAAACGGCATTTGGGGTTTCTGCTGGACTGATTGAATCAGGGCTAGTCTCTGTTGCCGGGCAGATTTGGCCTCTGACCTCGGGGTGCCACTTGTGCTTGACGTTCTCGTAGGAGGCGGGGCTAGAGATGGAGAAGCAGATGATGAAGACGTGGGTCTGCGGGTAGGAGAGCGTCCTCAGCCGGTCGTACTCCTCCTGCCCCGCCGTGTCCCACAGGTTCAGGCTCACCATCCTGCCATCCACCGTCACCTGAACACAGGTCAGAGGTTAGAGAAACTGTGTGTGTGTGTGTGTGTGTGTGTGTGTGTGTGTGTGTGTGTGTGTGTGTGTGTGTGTGTGTGTGTGTGTGTGTGTGTGTGTGTGTGTGTGTACCTGGCTGCTGTAGTTGTCGAACACGGTGGGGATGTATTCTTTGGGAAACGCTCCAGTTGTGTAGGAGATGAGGAGGCAGGTTTTCCCCACCGCTCCGTCCCCCACCACCACACACTTCACACTCTGCATGCCGACCGCTGGGGAAGAGGCGAGTTGCGACACACCGCAGGGGGCTGTGACTCAGGAACACACTAAACAACACAACTCTATAAAAGTAATATAAAGCCCAGGAAACAAAACAAACACAAATCTAGAAATCAAAAACACTGTCTTAAAAATAAAACGACAAAAACAAACTTGGTTCAAAAACAAAAACAACAAAACCTGAAACTAATCAAAGTAAACACAACTGAAAAAGGAAGGAATATTAATGACCCACGAAACTCCACAAACTAAATTACCAACAAAACAAAAACTGAAATACAAAACAATTTAAAAAAATACACAAAACCATCTAAATTCACCCTAAAAAATAAAGAGCGGTCAGATGAACTCTGAAATCCCTCCAAAACATTTTCCCTCCGAACTGTTTACATTTAAATATTAATGTCAACAAAAAGAAAATCAATGCAAACATTATGTCTGTTTTCTCTAGATATTACAGCTAAACTGTGTGTGTGTGTGTGTGTGTGTGTGTGTGTGTGTTACCTTCGGAGCGTCTGATTGGCTGCTGTCTGCGCTTCAGTCTCTTCAGTTACTGGCTGACCATCTGACATCCCATGATCTACCTGGGGGGGAGGGGGGGGAGATATTTGTGTTTATGGAAATGATGCTGCAAGAGGAAACAGTTTCCAAACAAAACCGAGATGTTATCACACACACACACACACACACACACACACACACACACACACACACACACACACACACACACACAGTCTTTATTTACATTGCGTGACAGAAAGAGAAGCAGCCTCTTGTTTCTCTTTTTTTTATGACTCCAGATAACTGGAACCATCATCAGAGTGGGGACAAACACACACACACACACACACACACACACACACACACACACACACACACACACACACACACACTACCATCCACTTTCCTCTCACACACACGTGTCTGATAGGAAAGTGGTTCAAAACAACAAATCAAGATCAACAATAACAACAAACGTTCTGAAGGAGGAACAGAGAGCCCACAGCAGGACCTCAGAGAAGGACTCGAGTGTGACATGACATCACTATGTAACACTCAAGCTCCCACACATTGTACCTGACAGGCTAGGGGGCGGGACATCTCTAAGCAGGTTGACCGATCACAACAGAGCCGGCCAATCAGAGCAGCCCGAGACTCTCAGAGTGAGTTCAGAGAGGCTAAGAGGAGGGTCCTCTCGGAGGCTCAGCCCAGACTCTGGGGACGCTGAGATCAGCCGCCCTCGCCTCAGCAGCTGATCGCAAACACATATGAACATCCTGAGAGGAAACAAAAAGTACCAAAAAGAGACTAAAATAAAGGCCGGGGGGGGGCTGCCATTTAAAAAGTACCGATACCCAGGAGTCGCGGTCCGGGGTAAAGGGACTGGAGTCTGCTGACCCCGCTGAGAGGAAGAGGAGCAGAAAGAGGAAGCAGAGGCCCTGAAGCCTCAGACAGATTTAACCGTTGATTTAAACCCCATGAGTCATCAGCACACGCCATAGGTTAGAGTCATGAGAATCTGCTTTACCCCCCCAATCCCTCTCATCATGTAATTTAGATCTGAGACTCCAGCTGAAGGAGGGGGGGGTCAACAGGAACTGAGCCGCTGTGACAGATAAGTTATTATAGCAGCAAGCTATACAAACAACAGAGCTAATGCTAACCCAGCTAATGCTAACGCAGGAGCTACAGTTACATTATGATGCATTCAGGCTCTTGTAAAATGTAGTTGAAACTGGAATACATTCAGTGGTTTTCACACCAATATAAAACAGAGAATGATGACCTGGTAGAAATGCTAACAGAAGCCAGTATGCTAATGGAGAGTATGTTGGGATTCATTGGTTTGTTTTTAAGAACCTTTCAGCAGAACTCGGATGGGAAAAGTTGATCAAATGTGAAATAAAGCTTAAACCCAAAAAGTTTCTTGCATTTTTTTCAAAGTAAAAGCCAGTGAGAGGTGGACGGCGTCTTATTGGAAGAGTTGAGCTTCACTGAAGGTCATTGGGCAACAGGAAACCAGCAGCAGTACTGTGTGGGGACATCAGCAGGACAGGAAGCGTGCAGGACGTGATGCGTCTCCACAGCAAGTGAAATCTGACTTTGATTAAACATCATCGATGAGAGGAAGAACCCGAGGAATGAGGCGTAAATATCGTCCGTAAATAAGGACGTGTCTCTGTGATGGTGAGAGGGAGGTCCAACGGGTCGGGGCCTCGTGGTTTCTGGTCTTACGTCAGAGTGTCAGGAACAGCTGGTTTCGTCCCGTCAGCTGCCTTCCTTCTCTTTATTTTATTTAAACGCTTCAGGAAGTGTCTCCGACCCACAGAGGAACTGAGACTGTACAATCAGAGCCGTGAGACTGCAGAGTGCTCTCTCTCTATCTGTCAGATCTCTGAGAGAGGAGAGGGCCTTCCTCACCTGAAACACAGGTGTTCAAATTCTGAAGATATCCGAGTAGACGGGACAAATCGGCAGGAGGAAAGTGTGTAACTGAGACAGAATATGGGACCTAATGTGGGCTAAATCATCAGGGAAACTCGGGCCGAACCAGGACAAAAACACCGGAGATTGCTCGACTGAAAGAACCTAAAAAATGTCAGACAAACCAGAGCCAAACACAAGAGGTTAATGGAGCAAACTTGAACATGTGATGTATCGGACTAAAGGATGGGTAAAACATGAGAGAACACAGAACCAACACCAGGACTGAGAGAGCAAAGATTACTGGACCCAATCCGGGTTAAAATCCTGGGAAATATTGAACTAAACCAAGACTAAAAACCAGAGAATATCGGACCAAACCGGGACTAAACACTAGACAGAACCACGGAATATTGGACCAGAACAGGCCTAAGACCAGAAGAGTATCAGACCAAACTCAAGAGTGAAGATTGGGTTTAGCCAGGACAAAACCTCCAGCAAATGTTGGTATAAACCCCCCCAGAGCAGGAGAACTGAAACCCTGAGATCAGCGGGTCGAAGGTGAACAGGAAGTGGGTCTCAGAGACATTTCGCTTCCGTGCTCTGGTTCTGGTGTTCTGCAGACAAAAGACCAGCGCTTCCTCCCAGCAGAGGAACTGGTCTGTGTTGAAACCGAAACAGGAAGGGTTAGTCCGCCGCTCAGAAAAGAGTTTACTGTCCGACCGTTTCCATCAGTACACCGAGACCTCAGACAGAGACACAGACCGGGTCTGTACCAGGACACCAGGACTCCTAGACCTGGTCCTGAACAACAGCACACATGACACCACAGCAGGGCTGAACGGCCAGGGAATACAGGACCAAGTCTAGGCCGATGAGTAGGACAATACTACAGGTCCAGATACATACCAGAGCCTTTAGGACCAAACCAGGACTGAAATACCAGAGAGGACTGGAACATATCAAACCTCACTGGGATTAAAACACCAGAGAATATCCTATCAAACCAGTCCTGAACAAACCAGTAAATGTTGTACTAAAACCCAGACCAGCAATTACTGGACCAACCAGGACTAAAGTGTAAACAACATAAGCCGAACCAGAACCTAAAAGCCAAAGAATATCGGGCTGAACGAGGGCCTCAAATACACCGAACATTAGACTATCAGGACTAAAACAGCAAATCACATCACAGTAAACCAGGACTCGATCCCACAGTAATCTGAGGCTGATGGTGACAGAACGAAATAATGAGTCATACAGTTTCTGAATGATTACAGCCACAGAATATCGGATAAACCAGAACTAAACAGTCAACCATTTAAGGCCAAACCAGGACTTAAAAACACAGAATATTGGGCTTTAAAATATCTAAACATGAGTTGCAACCTGGATATAAAATAAGACAAACAACAGAACCAGAACATATTGGACTAAACCAGGAGAAGGACACCAGAGATTGTCCCAGTGAAGCAGGACTAAGTCCCTCAGTAACCTGGACCGGGCTGAGGCGTGAGCTGGAGACGTCCTTCAGTATCTGATGAAGGCGGTCGCTACCCTCGCTCTGACTTCCTGTTTCATGCAGGAAAACATGGCCGCCATCTCTGATCGGATCTGTAACCACTTGATCTTCACGTCTGATTCCCACCCCCCACCAGATCCTAATCACAGTCTTGCTGCTGACACCGACAGAGGCTCGTTATGCTATTGATGTTTCACTGTTATCATCCTTTAATATCACCGTTGTTTTTGTCCTGATTCTTTTCCTACATTACGCTGTGTTCCATTCTGAAGACTACTGTAATACTGTGCGTCACTACAGAACACTCTATGCTATTGGCTAGCACTCCAACACATTGCACCTGATAGGCTGAGGGGAGGGACATCTCTGAGCGGTTGAGCAATCACAACAGAGCCGGCCAGCTAACCAATCAGAGCCGACTGGACTCTGGTTTCAGACAGAGGGTGAAAAGAGGTGCTGCAGCACAGGAGAGGACTCTTTAAAGTAGAGACACTACATACTGATATACACCTGAACATCAGCAGGAGAGGACTCTTTAAAGTAGAGACACTACATACTGATATACACCTGAACATCAGCAGGAGAGGACTCTTTAAAGTAGAGACTCTACATACTGATATACACCTGAACATCAGCAGGAGAGGACTCTTTAAAGTAGAGACACTACATACTGATATACACCTGAACATCAGCAGGAGAGGACTCTTTAAAGTAGAGACTCTACATACTGATATACACCTGAACATCAGCAGGAGAGGACTCTTTAAAGTAGAGACACTACATACTGATATACACCTGAACATCAGCAGGAGAGGACTCTTTAAAGTAGAGACTCTACATACTGATATACACCTGAACATCAGCAGGAGAGGACTCTTTAAAGTAGAGACTACATACTGATATACACCTGAACATCAGCAGGAGAGGACTCTTTAAAGTAGAGACACTACATACTGATATACACCTGAACATCAGCAGGAGAGGACTCTTTAAAGTAGAGACGCTACATACTGATATACACCTGAACATCAGCAGGAGAGGACTCTTTAAAGTAGAGACTCTACATACTGATATACACCTGAACATCAGCAGGAGAGGACTCTTTAAAGTAGAGACTCTACATACTGATATACACCTGAACATCAGCAGGAGAGGACTCTTTAAAGTAGAGACGCTACATACTGATATACACCTGAACATCAGCAGGAGAGGACTCTTTAAAGTAGAGACTCTACATACTGATATACACCTGAACATCAGCAGGAGAGGACTCTTTAAAGTAGAGACACTACATACTGATATACACCTGAACATCAGCAGGAGAGGACTCTTTAAAGTAGAGACGCTACATACTGATATACACCTGAACATCAGCAGGAGAGGACTCTTTAAAGTAGAGACGCTACATACTGATATACACCTGAACATCAGAAGGAGAGGACTCTTTAAAGTAATAACATTACAGATAATATCTATGACATCATATCTGTACGATTTCAGATATTTATTATTTTAAACTTTATTAACAAATATAATAAACAAACATTTCAAAATGTAAAAACTCAATTAATAAATAATGAAAACGTTTTAATATTGTTCTTTTAAACAGTGCTTTGAACAGTGCTTTAAACAGTGCTTTAAACAGTGCTTTAAACAGTGCTTTAAACAGTGCTTTAAACAGTGCTTTAAACAGTACTTTGAACAGTGCTTTAAACAGTGCTTTAAACAGTGCTTTGAACAGTGCTTTGAACAGTGCTTTGAACAGTGCTTTAAACAGTGCTTTAAACAGTGCTTTGAACAGTGCTTTAAACAGTGCTTTAAACAGTGCTTTAAACAGTACTTTAAACAGTACTTTAAACAGTGCTTTAAACAGTACTTTAAACAGTACTTTAAACAGTGCTACAATATTTTACTTATTATATTTCTGTAGTATTGTACCAGATGTAATACCTTTAATATTGATTAAATAATAAGACTTTAATAATGACTATAAATAATAGATCTCACACTGTTCATATTATATTGAATATAAAAAGCTCTTCTATTTTATTTTACCGTCTTTATGGAGTATTTTAACATTTGACTTATAGTTTCAGGTATTATTTCACAAGATGAACCACTACTTTAATTATAAATATATAACAATATTATAAATAATATTGTTATATATTTATAATATTGTTATATATTTATAATATTGTTATATATTTATAATATTTGTTATATATTTATAATATTTGTTATATATTTATAATATTGTTATATATTTATAATATTGTTATATATTTATAATATTTGTTATATATTTATAATATTGTTATATATTTAATAATATTGTTATATATTTATAATATTGTTATATATTTATAATATTGTTATATATTTATAATATTGTTATATATTTAATAATATTGTTATATATTTATAATATTTGTTATATATTTATAATATTTGTTATATATTTATAATATTTGTTATATATTTATAATATTGTTATATATTTATAATATTGTTATATATTTATAATATTGTTATATATTTATAATATTGTTATATATTTATAATATTTGTTATATATTTATAATATTGTTATATATTTATAATATTTGTTATATATTTATAATATTGTTATATATTTATAATATTGTTATATATTTATAATATTGTTATATATTTATAATATTGTTATATATTTATAATATTGTTATATATTTAATAATATTGTTATATATTTATAATATTGTTATATATTTATAATATTGTTATATATTTATAATATTGTTATATATTTATAATATTTGTTATATATTTATAATATTGTTATATATTTATAATATTGTTATATATTTATAATATTGTTATATATTTATAATATTGTTATATATTTATAATATTGCAGATAATATTCATACTTTATTTTCTGTTTGTAACATTATTCTTGGAGCATTACTTTACGAATTTTAAGTTCAAGTGCAAAGAAGAAGTGAGTGACACACACACACACACACACACACACACTCACACACACACACACACACACACACAGGGAGTGGTCGCACTTCATCAGTTTCAGCAGTGTCAACAAACAAACAAACAAACAAACAAACATGGATCAGCTGATGGGAAATAAAGCCAAGATCAATAAAGCTTAGTGTTTACAGAGGAAACACATACACACACACAAACACACACACACACACAGACACACACACACACACTCCCGGAGTACCGGGTGGATTAACGGCAGAAACTCACCTCTCATCAGTGTCTCCTCTCCGGGATCACAGCTCCACTCAGTCCCGTTGCCTCAGGGTATGTGTGTTTGTCTGTGTGTGTGTGTGTGTGTGTGTGTGTGTGTGTGTGTGTTAGGGTGTGTGTATGTGTCAGGGTGTGTGTGTGTGTGTTAGGGTGTGTGTGTATGTGTCAGGGTGTGTGTGTTTGTGTCTCAGTGCGAGGCGGAGCTAATGAAGAGGAGGAAGTCCGAGAGGAGAGAGAGGAAGTGGACGAGCCAGTTTGAGGAAGTTTAGTGTGTGTGTGTGTGTGTGTGTGTGTGTGTGTGTGTGTGTGTGTGTGTGTGTGTGTGTGTGTGTGTGTGTGTGTGTGTGTGTGTGTGTGTGTGTGTGTGTGTGTGTGTGTGTGTGTGTGTGTCCAGGGTTGAGACACATTTTGAAATCAAACAGATCTTGTTTCTGTGTGCGTGATTCAAACAGCCAATCACAGAGCAGCATGTCAGTCCGCACCCTTACAGTTATTGAAGTTATTAAGTTTCTGAGAGTCCAGTTGAGAGTCCAGCTGAGTCCAGGAGAGTCCAGCTGAGTCCAGTGGGGAGTCCAGTGGAGTCCAGCTGAGAGTCCAGTGGGGAGTCCAGTTGAGTCCAGCTGAGTCCAGGAGAGTCCAGTGGGGAGTCCAGCTAAGTCCAGCTGAGTCCAGTGGGGAGTCCAGTGGGGAGTCCAGTGGAGTCCAGTGGAGTCCAGCTGAGAGTCCAGTGGGGAGTCCAGTGGGGAGTCCAGTGGAGTCCAGTGGAGTCCAGCTGAGAGTCCAGTGGGGAGTCCAGTTGAGTCCAGCTGAGTCCAGCTGAGAGTCCAGTGGGGAGTCCAGTTGAGTCCAGCTGAGTCCAGGAGAGTCCAGTGGGGAGTCCAGCTAAGTCCAGCTGAGTCCAGTGGGGAGTCCAGTGGAGTCCAGCTGAGAGTCCAGTGGGAGTCCAGTTGAGTCCAGCTGAGTCCAGCTGAGAGTCCAGTGGGGAGTCCAGTTGAGTCCAGCTGAGAGTCCAGTGGGGAGTCCAGTTGAGTCCAGCTGAGAGTCCAGTGGGGAGTCCAGTTGTGTGGTTTGATCATTGAGCTCCCCCTGGTGGCCAGTGTGTCTCCCTCTCTGATTGGCTGTTTGAGCTGAGGGATACACAGCATTCATTTATTACCCTCACATTAGTACTTCTACTTTTACTCAAGTACAAGATCTGAGTACTTCTACTTTTACTCAAGTACAAGATCTGAGTACTTCTACTTTACTCAAGTACAAGATCTGAGTACTTCTACTTTTACTCAAGTACAAGATCTGAGTACTTCTACTTTACTCAAGTACAAGATCTGAGTACTTCTACTTTACTCAAGTACAAGATCTGAGTACTTCTACTTTTACTCAAGTACTAGATCTGAGTACTTCTACTTTTATTCAAGTACAAGATCTGAGTACTTCTACTTTTACTCAAGTACAAGATCTGAGTACTTCTACTTTACTCAAGTACAAGATCTGAGTACTTCTACTTTTCTCAAGTACAAGATCTGAGTACTTCTACTTTACTCAAGTACAAGACCTGAGTACTTCTACTTTTACTCAAGTACAAGATCTGAGTACTTCTACTTTTACTCAAGTACAAGATCTGAGTACTTCTACTTTTACTCAAGTACAAGATCTGAGTACTTCTACTTTACTCAAGTACAAGATCTGAGTACTTCTACTTTACTCAAGTACAAGATCTGAGTACTTCTACTTTTACTCAAGTACAAGATCTGAGTACTTCTACTTTTCTCAAGTACAAGATCTGAGTACTTCTACTTTTCTCAAGTACAAGATCTGAGTACTTCTACTTTTACTCAAGTACAAGATCTGAGTACTTCTACTTTTCTCAAGTACAAGATCTGAGTACTTCTACTTTACTCAAGTACAAGATCTGAGTACTTCTACTTTTACTCAAGTACAATATCTGAGTACTTCTACTTTTCTCAAGTACAAGATCTGAGTACTTCTACTTTTACTCAAGTACAAGATCTGAGTACTTCTACTTTACTCAAGTACAAGATCTGAGTACTTCTACTTTACTCAAGTACAAGATCTGAGTACTTCTACTTTTCTCAAGTACAAGATCTGAGTACTTCTACTTTACTCAAGTACAAGACCTGAGTACTTCTACTTTTACTCAAGTACAAGATCTGAGTACTTCTACTTTTACTCAAGTACAAGATCTGAGTACTTCTACTTTTACTCGAGTACCAGATCTGAGTACTTCATTATCGTCCTCTCTGGATTCCGCGCTTTGTGCGGGTCCCTGAACGCATCGCGGGCGGAGCTGAGTTCAGTGTCTGAGAAGATGTCGGAGAGGAGGAAGTGTTCCTGTTTCATCTCTAAAGCTCTAAACCCGGATCTCTGATGGACCAGGTGTAGAGGGTCCGCTCAGGTGAGTGTGTGTTCGACCTGTGTGTGGAAACTTTATTTAAAACCCTATCCGAAACAAACTTTATTTAAACTGAACACAGACAGTCAGTCTGCTGGGAGGCGGAAAAAAGTTCCTGCAGCCTCACATCTGAGAACAGAACAGCTGACACACACGCACGCACACACACACACACACACACACACGCACACGCACACGCACACACACACACAGTTTTTTGTATTGTTTACATTCAAGGATTAACGATGATTTCATGCTAAACAAACCCCGCCCCTTTTATTATTGATTATAACATATGTTTGAAATCATTTTCTCTGAACGTTTTTGTGTTTGTATTATTTTCATTTTGATTTGGGTTTTTATTTTTGTAGGTGTTTTAGATCTTGTTTTATCGTCAGCCTATGGTTTATTTATATTTAGATATTGTTATGTGTGGTTATTATGATCTTTAGTTTGCAGTAAAGAATCAGATCAAATATCAGAAGAAGGAATAACTCTTTATTTAATAAGTCCGTTTTTTAAAATGATCCATAAATCCGATGTTTGAATAGACAGGCTTTTATTTTGAAAGTGTTTAACTTCCTCCCCTTGGTCTCTTCCTGCAGGATGGAGTTTGTGTCTGTGTGGCTGGTGTGTGTGTGTGTGCACAGTGTGTGTGTCGGTGCTCTGGATCACCTGGTTACCGATGGCAACGCTGCCCCAGGTAACAAGAGCATACTCCCTGAAATCAGAGGATGTGTTCTTCAGTCCCCTACTTTCTTCTTTTTAAAATAGGCTGTCCTTCTTTAGGAATATTAGGAGTTTCTGTCAAAATATTACTACTTTTTCTAAAAATAATTCAACTTTTCCTCAAAATATCCCAATTTTATTCTTACATTTTTTGCACAAATATTAGAATTCGTTTTTTAAAAGACTC
This sequence comes from Eleginops maclovinus, assembly GCF_036324505.1. NCBI lineage: Eukaryota > Metazoa > Chordata > Actinopteri > Perciformes > Eleginopidae > Eleginops > Eleginops maclovinus. Next base: position 593,638 of record NC_086359.1, read on the forward strand.
AAATTCTTTCCTTGTAATATTCGGAGTTATCTTTCTAAACATATTCAGGCTTTCTTTTCTTTATTTCCTATATTTAGTTTAAATACACCAGTGGTTCCCAGACGTTTCAGTCTGCACCCAGGACTCTCCCTGTTGTTCTGATACACCTCTGAACCCCCCCCGTATGAATGTATTAATAAGACGTCCCCCCCGTATGAATGTATTTAATAAAGACGTCCCCCCTGCTGCAGATCTGTGTGTGATAGACCCGCCTCTCTGTCGGGACGAAGCGTCTCATCTGAGCTTCGATTCGCTCTGCGGCGTTCACCGCCTGATGGACGAAGACGAGGACGGATCTGTGGATGCCGCGGAGACGCACGAGGTGAGGTTCTTCTTCTGTGGTGTCCCCCTCCTGTAGTGTGCATGTCAATGGTCTGCAGAGGTTAGAATCCCTGTGGAGGGGGCTGTACAGTAGTCAGTGTCTGATACTGTGTGTGTGTGTGTGTCCCCCCCCCCCCCCAGTTCCTCAGGGACGACCTGCAGTCTCTCGACTCGAAGGACAAACACAGGAAGTTCCACCGAGCCGATCCGCACATCAGCCTGCTGGACCTGTGGAGCAGCTGGAAGAACTCAGAGGGTCAGAGCAGTTATTACAGAGGCGTCTGTCTGCTCTGAAACACATCTTGAGACTTT